>NW_008824986.1:13222952-13244924 GCF_000699105.1 Pygoscelis adeliae | reverse complement strand
CATACAGTTGGCCTTGGCCCATCGATCCAGCCTGTCCAGGTCCCTCTGCAGAGCCTTCCTACCCTCGAGCAGATCAACACTCCTGCCCAACTTGGTGTCGTCTGCAAACTTACTGAGGGTGCACTCGATCCCCTCGTCCAGATCATTGATAAAGATATTGAACAGAACTGGCCCCAATACTGAGCCCTGGGGAACACCGCTCGTGACAAAAGATTAATTCGTTTAAACTTGTTTGAAGAGTCTAGTTAAAAAAAAAAAAAAATCACAAATTGGGAAAGCTTTAAGTGGGATTTTGGAAAGGGGTGGAGAGCGCTGAACTAGATACTCAAAAATGCTGATATAGTCCAACAAAGAATAGATCATTCATCAGACTAAGTGTGAACATGTCACTAGACCATCTCAGTTTACTCTGCTTTACCTGTTATGCTAACAGAGTATTTTCATAAGCTTTTCTTTTCAGTGGGAAAGTTGGCTTATGATCCTCTCTATTTACATACCTCTACCCATTCTGCTGGTAGAGGCATTAGGTAGCTTAATAGTGAACTGATTCTGGGACAAAAACACAGGTTAAAACCAACTCAGGCAAATGCAAACAACCCAGCGCTCAATTAAAAAAAAAAAAAAAAACAAAACACAAACCAACCACCAAACAAACTACAGACATGAAACAGCACTCTTAATCTTATGAAATACAGTAAAAAGGTACCACATAGAACATGTTACCTACTAATAACCTACTGCTACTGAATAATTTAGCAAAGGTAATAAACCGACTTGGAATTCACAACATGAAATACTGTGGCAGGGTATTTCACACCACTGCCAGATCATTATAGGTGAGGTGAAAAGAGTATTTCAGATTAAATCCAAGTGGCCCAACTAGCAGCCTGAGCACCTGCCCAGGCTTCAGCGTTTTCTACTGCAGCCACCACGTGCTGGAGCTAGAATTGGAAGACACTCTTTTCTGGCAACATTTGAAGTCTAACAGCTGTCAAGTACTTTCAACTTGAAGAGAAAGTAAAAGAAGAGAAAGAGAAGAGAAAGCCCATGGCCACCAGCCACATCAGCATCGCTTCTCCCTTTGCTCTCTGCACTGCCTAAACAGACGCTTCCCAGTGCTGCTCTAATCCCCCAGCATGTCACACTGGCCACATTTTCTGCTTTACTTCCCCAGTTATCTGCTTGCCAGTCCCCATGATACATCCGATGGAGCATGCCTCACAGAATAAGTGAGAAGCACCACCTCAGAGGAACTCTTGCCCTGATTGTTTCAGGATTCATCCTCAAGAACTAGCACCACCAAAAAACAGACTTTTACATCAAGAAGTCTATCCTGTGCTCTTCTGGTTGTAATGACATTAAAGTTCCTCATTTTCTCAGAGGCTGAGAAGTTTGAGGAGCAGGTAATTAGAGGAAATGCGTATCTGTTTAAGCAATAGCTTAACGTCAATCACTTGGGTCTTCCTACCCAGCTGTGGAAAGCAGATATCACAAATTGTACGAACAATTTTTATACTTGATTATGTTACAGACACAACTATTCAAGATCTGATTAGGCCCATGATACCAGCCCAAACCAGTATCTGTTGTGTTGTGAAATAGACAGCAAGACAGGGATCATCTGAAATCGAAAACTGGGAAATCACAAGTCCATCACCTACAATATTAAGTGCGGTACAAGGAAACCACACTGACCTGCTTTCAAAAGAATTATACTTTTATACTTATGTATACACCCTTCCTTTCTTTGGTATTGAACAGTTTATAAAAATGAAATTCGTATTGCCTTAAAAATGATGGTAGGATGTTAATTTTGCTGTTGTAAAAATAATCCTTGCTTACTGAAAGTGCTTTATCCATGCATTTTGTACATGGAGATGTCCATCACATTCCTGGCTTGTACACATGCTAAACATTGCACTAAAGCTTTTTGTAGTTTTCCCATCCTCACTTCTATTTCTATAAATGGGGATTGCAAAGCAAAAATAGACTGAAGCTCAGACACAATCCTTCTCTCAGTCACACCAAAGAAAGAAGAACGTATCAGTATTGTAAAAGGAAGGGAAGCAGGTACCATTTATTTAGGGATATTTTGAATACTTCCTGTTTCTAAAGTCTTTTCAAACACAGGCTAGAGCTCTACTCTGTTCTCCGAAACTTACAGAACCAAAGATTTTGGTACAAAATTGATTAAAATCTGCAACACCATTTTCCTTTCAATATAATTGTTGTTGCACAAGATGTCATGATGTACTCATGAGTTAATTAAGCTCTTCTGTGAAATAATACCAACCAAATAATGGCTTCATAGAAGAAACAGTCATTCATCTCATGTCAAAGATCTGGCCGTTTGAAGTGCAACTCATAGTATAACTTTCACCATTTCAATACCTATAAACTTCTGCCACGACTGACTCATTAAACAGCCTTCTTTATTTCTACAGAGCAAAAGAAATAGGTCTTCCCTTTGTCTCCAGAGTAGAGGGTTGGGTTGTTTTTTTAAAATGAACTTGGTATTCACATGGTACCTTGCGCAGGTCACAGAGATGGGCAACAAGAAGAACCAGGGCCTTTGCATAGTAGAACTAAGTATTATGATGGACAGAGCACAATGCACATTTGGTTGTTAAATGTGCATTAGATAGATAGTGACCGCATATGTATTTAGGAAAACATATCACAACCACAGTACGAGAGACTCCTAGAAACATTTTTCTTTTTTACCTGGTCGTAGTGTATACAGGCCTTTCACAATATTTGCCATGGTAGACGGAGTTATTTGAAACGGCGTTGACTGAGCTTCCAAAAGTAAAGCTGAAATAAAAATAAGAGAATTAGCAATTTTTCTAATCAAGAAATATAGGCTTTTACACATACGTTTTTGCATCAAAAAAGTACAGTAGTTGTGCTTTTTTGTTATCTGATGTCCTCACAAAGGAAACAGACACGTATCTGATTGACAACTTAATTCCCAAGAGTAATAAAACATCACCTTCAAATAGAAGTATTCTGTTCAAATTATGTATGATGAAAATGTGAAGTAACTTATTTTTCATCCATTTTCAGACAGGCAGCAGGATTTGTGAGGAAAAACCAAGCAAGCGATGGCTCTAAGTATTCAGATGCAGAACTGAAGTAAACAATTTATTTTTAGAAGTACTCTCATACTGAGTGTGCTAAACACCTGGAGATTCACAAATCATCGCTTTACAGTATTGAGCATCTTGTACATAAAACAAAGATGGATAAAAGTCTATGAATGAAGTACAAGTAGTGTAAAAATGTAAAAATCAAATCAGAAAAGTTGTTCTTTTAAACACAAGTGAACATTTTTATTTCATTCTTGGTATCTTCTGTAGTAAACGTTGCAATAATTGCATCTTCCTCTTGTGGAAAAACCTGGCAATAGCACATTCACCGCTTATATTATGATATCCAGGCCTTTATCCTGCCTTGTACTTATTTGAGGTTTGTACATACATCTGAATTACAGAAACACAAAAAAAACAAAACAAAAAACAAACAAAACCCAAAAGAAATCAATAAGGTTTAAACCAACTGCTGCCTCTCAGTTTTTATTCCTCTACAAAGGAGTTGAGCAATATATACACCTTTCTGTACCCCCTACATAGAGGAGAAATGACTCTTACAATTCTACCTAAAGGGCATATCTCTTGTGCTTACATTGTAGAGACTCTGCTTTTAAAGCTTCAGAGCACCTCCAGTTCTAGCTTCAGCATCTGCCACTATAGTACTTACCATAAAAAGAAAAATCTTCAGTAGCATGTTCATCTCTTTCTGAAACTGTTTAAGTGGCTCATGTAATAGGGAGATTAAAAAAGAATTTTTTCTAACCTCCAAATAATCGAAGTCATTATATTTAACTGTTATAGACAAATACATTTTACAAAGAACCATCTTAAAAGTGCTTGCTCCTTTCAGCTGAAGCCTTGATGGTGTGAGAGCCTGTGCTTTGTTTTGTAATGACATATTTACAGCCTCTTTCCTAAAGATTTTTCAAACAGCCTCTCGGCAGCCAAGAAAGTTGCAAGTCATAAAATTAAAAAGGTTATAATGCTTTGTAAGGAAGATATGCAACCTTAACGCATAATCCAAACAATGTGTGTATATACATATATATATTTAATTAGACTGTAGCTACTTCAGCCTAAGCTTCATCAATAGATTTGCAAAGTGTCCAGAAAATTGTAAGTTTGTTCTTCGTATGTAGACATCAAGTTATATTCCTAAGATATGTATAACAAATTATTTAAAACAAAATAAGCCTAGGAATTAATACTGACATAAAGACCACAAAGCCCAGAGTTAAAAGTCACTCGAACATTTTGAAAGATGTTAAGAAAATTAAATTAACATAGCTTCTTGAATTTATTCCTGATAAACTGAAAATTGTGCTTTCAGTAGTGTCCAAGTTATAACTAGCAAAAGCAATTAAAAAATATTTCAGAAGCTACTTTATATAACTGTATATGTACAAGACATACTGTGGGAGAGAAAAGCTATTCAGAGCTGCTTTGGGGACAAACACAGGCTCTAACGGAAGCTGCCCACAGCTACATAACTAACTAGAGGGCATCTAACTACTTGGATAACTCTGAGTAAATGGAAAATTGCAAGCCACACTTATTCCATCTATGGATGAAATCTGAAATACAGTACCTATACTCTGAGCAGTTGTATGCACTGTCATCTTTCTTTTTTTTTCTTTTTTTTAATAACAGAGAAAAAGTAGATGGCAGAGAAATAAAAATTTTATTTTATGGTATATATGGATCAAAGACAAGAGGTGATGAGCACGCCAGGCTGGCAGCCCACCTCATTCCTCTCAGCCCATGGTACTGGAGACATGCTGGGGGTGCAAGATGCTCCACCCTTCCTTCCAGCTAATGGAAACTCCCCAAGTGGTCCCTTAACATGGTCAACATGCTGACCAACAGAATGATTTGTACAAGCAATAGTTTAAGAGGATAGTCCACATCTTGAGTATAGTTCACCATCATAAACATGCAAAATTATCTGTCACTTTAAGGTAGTATTCACCGATGAAGCTCATTTCAGTTGTGACCCTTTGAGGTAACGTGAACAGATGTATTTGCAATATAAAGCAAGTATAATGAGCAGCCACTTGTTTCTGTTCTAGATTACTGACCACATTCCCTGGCATTAGAAAAGGATTTCATTAATAAAATCAGCAGAAGAATTCACGTGGAGATCAATCCTACAGAAATATCTTCTTCATCACTTTATTGCAGCTTCAGAAATTAACATTTCTTATCTTTGTTTCTGCAACTGCATGCACCACAAGCTACAATGCAAATTTAAATCGCTCACTCCTGATTTACAGTCAATGAATACAAGCATGATGGTATTATATTCAATGACAATATAACAAAGTAATGGCATGTATTTCCTGTTTCTCAATAAAGAAAACTAAAAGAATATACTAATCATTAAACCATACAGTATAAACTAATCCAGCCTACACCTTTTCCAAAAGCTAGATATCAATACCTGAAGAATGAATAGCACTGCTGTAGGATATGTATTTTCAGAATGATTTCTGTAAGAATGAACAAGACTCCTCTCTTTGGATAGATCTGAAAAATCTCAATGAAGGTTTATAGACAAAGATGTAAATAGATAAAAGATGTAAAACTTCTTCGCACACAAATTTATCTTCAGTTTTGCAATGAAACCTACCTAAAGATTCAATCCTATATTTCTTCTTAAGAGAGGGTCATTTAAACTCAAGGAATAGGAACACCTATGCCAGACATGCTGAAGTTACCTCTGTTGTTATTTTACAATCTTACAAAAGACCTCCAAATATTAAGGTTTTGGTTCTTGCTTTATTAGAATAATTAATGCGACTCTACAACACAGAAGTTGCACAGACTCCTACCTACTCCCAGAAGCTCCACCTGTGGCACTTACAAAGATAGAGCAGGGTGAGGCAGAATAAAACTAAACCTCAGATGAATGACAGCAGTAATGACACAATGATACTATCTGGCCACCTCCACAGTGTTATGAACTAATATTGCATTTTACAGAGTAAGTAACCAAGATGCAAAGACGTTAATTAACTTGCAAATAGTCTTGAAAATACCTCATGCAGAATCAAAGAAGTGTGCGTTCCCATGATGAAATGTTTTAATTGCAGAAAGATACAAGATGCTTTGAAATATTGTTGAACCGAGGTAAGACACAATACCCAGAATGGCCTCAGGATTTTTTTGAGGAACCGTGGATGAACTATATTGGCGTAACTGAGGTATGAACCTGCAGCACTTCAGTCTTACTGTGCAATAATGAAGTAACTCGGTTCCTGCAGAGTACCTGAAGAAGCTTGTCCCTCGATGAAGGTTTAAGCTAATTACAGTGGGGTACCTGGGGCAAGATCCAGGACCCAGTAATTCCAGGAGTAGCAGATGATATCTTAACAAGTTCAAAACCACTTGTTCATAACTCAAGATTCACTTGCAAAAACTAAGAGTTAGCTATTCTAAAAACCTTTTTCTATCCTTCAACATTCCTTTCAAAATAGATTTATTTTGCTTGGCAAAGATGTAATTTTTCTGGCAGAACAGTGAAACTTTTGCATGTTAGCGAACAAGATTTTTTCCTCCTTTTGCAGTAATGTAATAGAACTTCAAAGAAAGATTTTAACAAATCATACATAAGTATGGCTTAGGCAGATGTGTTCAAAGTTGTAATTATTCAACAATGCACTTAAAATTATAAAGTGTATTCCCATTAAAAGCAACTCCAACAGCTTCCACAACCAAGGCGTTGGCCAGCTGCTGCTCTCCAGTCTTCAACAGAAGCAGAACTGATTGCTTAACAAAGCTGCGAAGTAAAACAAATGTATTCTGGAGATCTTTATCCCATTGTACAAACTGTGCTCTTTAGTACTTAATTCCAATATGTATGCAATATTTATATTATTTTGCAAAACAACAACTTTAATATTCCCACCAAACTTGAGCCCTTACACATCTGTACGTGAGATATACAGGGATGCACAGCAGTAACGATGGAGCTATCACCAGTGCACAGCCTAAACAAACCTTAATAGCACAGGCTCACCTGGCAGTTCTGCCCTTTAGGAATATCATCAGATCACATATAGTCAAATCTACAGTTTGATAAGTTACCTTTCTCTCAGCTAAATTTTATCAGGTCCATCTGACCACATACTTCACTGTGATAACATCAGATTCACCCTGAACATGGGTCCCTTATCCCAACTTCACTCCCAAATCCAGTCCATGCAAAGCACTTGATTGAACCCCACATGCCGACAGCAATTAAATAGCAGGGGAACTGCTACATCTGGCGTCCAAGATGTGGCTGTAGGTTTTTGTTGTTGTTGGTTTGGGTTGAGGTTTTTTGGGAGGCTGGTTGGTTTTTGTGTTGGGGTTTTTTTTTTTCTTTGGTGTTTTTGGTTTGTTGGGTTTTTTTACCTGCTGCCTATTTTATTATTAAACTGACTGATGAAGCTTGATCAGATATTACCTTTTCATTACTTTAACCCAGGTACAATTTGTACATGTTAACTATCAATCTAGAACTTCAAAAGCCTTTTGCATGAAAACTGACCTCCCTCTGGCTTAACCCTCATGTTTGCAGTTAAATCAAACTCCTCGTGATTCTGCATTTTTATTTTCCTTTAAACAGAACTAAAAATAAATTTTTAGCAACTTAAATTCTTCAAAAGTTTGTAATGAATTAAAATGTAGATTAAAAAAAACCTACAAAAAGTTGTATTTATTACTAAGTGTTTGCCACTAGGCATTTAATAAAGCCACAGATTAATTTAAAAATATTCATTACATAGCCCAAAAGCTTTATTAAGTATCTAATAAAAAATGTTACAAAATAAAAATTCCAAGTCTTAACCACATGAAAAATATGCAGTGTTGTAACAAGAATAAATATGAAAAACAAAGCTATAAATGTAGAAATACAGACTTTTGGACTTCCATAACTGGAAAATAAGGTGATATTTTCATGTTTACAATTTTATGAAGGCTTATTGAAATGAGAACATTATTTCTATTTCTTTACTGAGGAGCCAGATTAAATATGACACTCATTATTTGAGACTATATTTTCCAATTAAAAAACTGCCTTACTTTGAGGTGCTACAACTTAATCAACATGAAACAAGAAAAATAAGAAACACAGCTGCAACTTTTTAAAATAACTTAGTTCTTTGATGAGAAGTTTAGTTCAGTGACAAAATTTGTGTGTAGATTAAGTGTTCTTTAAAGAATATGAGCGTATTCTATAATACTTGGTAACAGTACTGTTTCCAACAACGGTTACAATACAATTACTTAGCCCTGTCAAATCACAGCTACCACTTCAGTGTTAGCGATAACCACCCTTAAACTGGTGAGTGTGTTATGCTTGATTATTCTATCAGATCTACAGAGCACAGAGGGTATAAGAAAGATTAATAGCTACAAAAGCTATCCTATACGGCCCTTGAGAGTGTAGGGGTACCTGCTGAGGTCTAAGAACAGATTGACATTCACGTGCCAATTCAGTGTTTTGAAGAAGGAGGAACGGCCGATTATCCCGCAATAGCAGCATCCCAGCACCCTCCCCACATGCTGGAAAAGAAGTGGAACATACTGCAGCTGATTTTCGCTATCGGTTATCTGTGTCTACCAATATCTGGAATGAAGACAGGAAGGAAGGAAAGGAAGGAAAACATTGTTTTAAGGTTAGAATGGGAATCTGAAGTGGAGGTAATGGGATTAAACTATTTGCCTATGTAGAGTAAGCCAGAAATTAAACACTGAACAGATTTACAATCCTGTAGATGCACAAAAATCTTTAAAAATTACTTTTAATAAAGAACTTGATAATAAATGCATCCCTTCCCTACATCTCAAAAAGGACCCTTTATGCTGTAGAACCCTCTCGCCCCACAAAACATTTGCTGTCCAAAGCCGGTATTTCAACAGCTTTATAACTGGGAAAAAAGTAAATTAGCTTTTTCTTGTAGAGGAATTCTAACAGAAATCACCCCATTTTAGCCTGGTACAAATACACAGGAATAGGTCAGTATTTTCTCCCAGTGCTCTGCTACCTTGCTTCATTTTTAAGACCCTCAGGAAGGAATCTTCTAATTTCATTTTACCTATCCAGACACGTAGGCCGATTCTAAAGACAGAGAGCAAGTTATCCCATGGTCAAGTAATTCTGGCCCCCCCCCCCTTTTTTTTTTTTTTTAGAAATCAACCATTTTATTTTTCTGTATCATTCTTAAACCTAAAAAGCAAGAAACATATCTTTATGAAGGTAGCAGAGTAAGGTTGTGCAGATTTTCTTCTCATACTTTTTTCCTTAAAGTGTGCAAAATCAGTAAGCAAAGCAGTGTCTAGGGGCTGAGCAAACACCCAATATATTACAGAAGGAAAGAGCCTCAGCTCTTTAACAACATATTGCTTCTGCCATCACTGTAGTCACTCTGTGCCTCAAAAAAAAAGAATAGTGATTTCAAATGTTTAAGGGCAGATTCTATATTAATGCTTTAGTTCAGATTAGAAATGTGCTTTTGAAGCAAATTCACTGATCATTCCCACTTACTGCTCCTTGGTTCATATGACAGAGCTGCCTTGGAGCATATTAACTTAATTCCTTTCGGGCAAGATTAAACCACATGTGCTCGTCTGTCCACAGGACCAGACATTAGCAAGTGTGAAACAAGACTCTCCAAAACGCGTGTAAGGGCAAACACTGAGTCCTCAACACGTAGGTGTTTCATACTCTGTAGATCTGCTCCCTTTACACCACACCACTTATTAACATAGATGTAGCCTAAACCATGCAAGGAAACCTTCAGCTCTTCCTACAGGGCACATACTTTTCAAGATATAAACCCATGGTCATCAAACTTGTGCTGCACCAAACCTGCATTGATGCTCTATGCACTTTTGCCAAGACCAGGACACTGGGCTTACACTGACCTTTGATCCAACTCAGTACAGCTGTTCAAGTTCATTTATGAAACTAACTGCTATTTCCTTATGAAGCATAAGCATTTAATCTACATGGAAATGAGAAGCACAAAGAACAACTTATTGAATGTAAATCTAGAAGGGCAGCATACAAAAAGGGTGGGGGCAATGCTTTCTGTAAGAAGCTGAAAAATAATGAGAGTGTTTCCCCCTTTTTCAGGGGATTTTTCTCTGCAGTTTGTGGGTCGAGGCAATGACAGCTTGCTTCTCCTATGCAGATCATTTTGACATCTGTCTCAAAAGGAGGGCGAAAAAATAAATGACAACTAGAGCAGGGGAAAAGTCAATCCAGTCCATCTTTTCCTTGTCTATCTATGCCAAAGGGTGAGGCATGGGGAGTGAATAAAAAAACCCAACACATCAAAATAAATCTCATGTTCTCTGTTGTAGCTGTATAGTCAGACTATGAACCTGGCATCAATCACAGTCCTTCTCTCAGCCTTTTGTACTGCTCCTCTTCTCCTGGGGTATGCACAAACAAAAGCTAGATATGGAATTTATTAACAAAAGGCATTATGTCATAGCAGTACTCAGCCAAAGAGATGAGGGCACCCTGCTTCACTGACATCAACAGGCTTCTGGAGGTCAACACAGCAAAACACATTTGCTAAGTATGTAGGTCTGGGTGCCCATGGAGCAACACACCCTCTCCTGCTGACCCACTGCACAAACAACAGGTAAACCTCTGCAGAGGAAACGTTCTCCCTGCTACATTTAGCAACTTCTAACAGTTAAAACTTGATTCATTCTCTCTGATTTTGTATTAAATTTGTACCTGCTGCAACAAAAAAGGACAGTTGCACAACTTCATCATCAGAAAGCTGTTAGCAACATTCTCCAACTTTTGAATTAACTTTTCTGGTACTTTTCAGAAAGCACCAACGCAGCGGAAATAGCTTTCCTGCCATCTTTATAAAGGAAAACCTTTTCCAAAATAAATGGCCCTTCTGTTGAACTGTAATAAAGCTCCAGAAAAAAAAAAGATAAGAAAATGGAGCAGCAAGATCTCTTCACCTCAGCTGAATCCAAGTGACATAACAGGAAAGAAACAAAGCTGTTGTATGTAAGAATCTTTAGAGAAAAGTTTTTCCCAGTAGCTAAATAGAAACTGCAAACATAATGAAATAGGCTGTGATTCCTCCCCCTCCTCCAGAATTTTTACAAAGAATTTTTTCATCAGAAAACTATGAGAAAAGCTGCTACTTTTGGTGAATACACATGATACATTGTTCCACTGGGTTTTCGTTCTGAACTCGCAGAAGCACTGACATGGGGAACTACATTCAACAATTGCCTACATGGTATTAGAATCTACATACAGATAACTGCTCTGTATTCTCAGGTTTTAGTAGCTAATTCTGTAATTATCTTGACATATATCATGAACAAAAAACTAAAAGCTGGAAGTCGAGATCTAATACTTTAATCCTCAGTAATAATTTTGCCTAAATTTCACATCTTTTCAAGCCCACATTCTAGTTCTGAACCAGTAAATTTCAGGGAATTGCCTCATTCACAAGCTGTATTATCACCTTGGATCCTGATAACAATTTTAAGACCCATGAAGTCCTGGGCCCTATTTATTCTACAGCATTTTCGCCATGGCCCAAGAGGTTTCCTTTCCTCTGGATAAAAAGGACCTGTTTCTATGATCTACTCCTGACAGAGTAGATCAAAGATGGGAACACGCAAACATCCATTGCTTACCCCAGTCAACAGGAACAAAATCAGAAGTGTTGAAGAAAGCTGTTTTCCCTCTGACAGAGGTCACTTGACTTCCTAGTTGAGTAACTTCTGTCCAGAAGTACAGGCAGATGCTTCTTTGGAAAGAACCAGTTTGTACTGAATGATACCTACCAGTACATTGCTCCTGCACAAGTAGAAACCACTTCCTGAACTCAAAATACTAACACAGAAGGAAAGAAACAGCTCACTCACACAGAGACAGAAATGGTGTAAGTACTAGAGTGATATGCTAAGGCTACTGCTTATTTGGAAGTGCTGTAACCAATCCGATACATCCTACTTCCACCAAAAACACAGCTGCAAGAAAAGAATAAAGAGAATTCTTTTCCTCAGATTGCCTTCTAAAACTGCTTTCACCTTTATGACCAGTTTAAGTTATTGTTTACTTTTCTTCTCAATATCAAGATGTTGAGAACCTCATCAACCCTCCCAGAGCAGGGCTCCAGCCCAGTGCTCACCTTCCTTTCTTTAGTTTCTGGAAAGAGAACGGGGTAATTGCAAACTCTTGTAATTGGAAACCGAGTGATCTATCCACCAAGCAGAAACAACAGCACGCTGTTAATAGCTTTTCTCTTTTGTTAGATTTAAAAGCTTGGTTTTGGCACAAAGCTGCCAATATCAAAAAAGAGAAGAATAGCAGTTACTTGCAAATACTCTCTGCCATTGAATTTTACCTACTGCAAGTACTAAAAGTAGAGAGTTTCAGGAGCTGTTACTCATTTTCACCACTGAAGACAGTTAAAGTTTGCAATAATTACCATTCTTCTAGACACAAGAACAAACAGGCAGGATGTTTCTAGGGCACTGAGATTACAGTCCAGGAAACCTACCAGAAGAGACAGCGGAGGCATAAAGAGAAAAAACACGTTTCTGAATTTTACTGCTTAAAGTCATCTCATGCAGGACTCTAGCAGGAACAAAGGCAACATTCTCCACCACCCCTTCCCTAGTGACAAGGGGATATTATCTGCACCTTCCCCCCCCATTTCTGAAACTTCTTGTAAATAAGATGCTATATCTTTGCTTGTTACATTCAGTTAAGTAGTTCTGCACACAGCAACTTCTCCCAAGCCATTTAATACAGCAGTCTTATCAGCAAGAGCCAGCTTTGGCTCTGTAAGGAAAATAATCAGGTTATATTCACTTAGTTCAAATGTATCCACTTTAATTTGAAGAGCAGTGACTTGATAAATATGTGTGAGTATAAAAGTGTTTCACAAACACAACCGTGTTCATGGATCTGTGTATTATATAATTTTTAATGTATTTAACTGCTCATAAGTGCTCTAGAGAGTAGAGCTTTTTTTTTTTTTAACATTTCCTCTATCAAAAAAAAAGGAACCAAATTGGTGTTTGTGCAGGCAAAATTTGTCCAAGTAAAGTTCACTTAGACAATATTTCTTCTGTAAATAATGAATTCACACCTTAATCACTCTATTTTCTGCAACTAAGCGCTCAGATAAGTGCTCCTACCACAGAGACCATTGTACCAGGAGTTCATTTTGCATCTTCCTGCCTTCAACCACACAGCACAGGGACTAGGGCCGACTCAACCAGTGGGAGTCTGAGCAAGATCAAACACTAAGGAAGAGATCTGTGCTGCACAGCTTTTCTGACTTTTTTTTTCCCCATCTTTTGAAGCGGAGCAGGAACTTTTTCTTAAATCAAATGAACCTGAAATGTACTTACTGTCCTTCCAGAACACAACTTCAAACAGAAGTGCAAGCTTCCAGGCTCCGATAGAATGACAAGATACTACAAACAAAAACCTCTTTGTACGAAAAACATAGCAACAAATTCCAAGAGCAAAAGCATATGGTTTTTTTGTCCTCTGAGTATAGATCACAAACTGATTAAACCGATTTTGTTGTTTGTTTTTTAAAATAGAGGGAAGGCATGCTTCTCACTGAAGTGGCAGCTGCAGCATCTCTTTAAAAAACAGCCCCAGGATTCCATTTATCTATATAGACCACAATTTCATCGACTTTAATTTCCTAAGCATACCCACTCAAAACCTTATTTCCTCCCCCCCAACAGTAAAACACTTTTCTGTTGAACCAAATCTATATCAAATATCAGGAGACAGTACCACACACTGACAATGACATCACGAAGTAAAGTAATTAACAAACACTGACTTATATCCTATTTTCATAGGGGCCTTACACTTCCAAAAATGAAGGTATTATTCTTAGCTATTACGGTCTGAATTTCAGCAAGCTAGAAAGAACAGCTGAGAATGGTAGAAAATGATACAACACTAGAACTCTTTCAGCACCTCTACAGTACTATATCATGTGCTATGTGTCTTAAATTATTTCCCAGGAATCTGTTAGTAAGTTTAGAATTTTATTTAGGCATACTTTAACTTAATTTAAAGATCCTATTATCCAAGATTTAACCAAGTCAGGTCACAGTTAGAAGTTTAACATGTCAGTATATATTATCTTACTTGTAAGATAAAAACTAAGTAATTCTCCAAGCATGCTGGTCAACTGCTCACCTCTGTGCAAACTTTTCCAGTTTGAACCCCAAGTCCGATTATCTCTGCCTTTGCTAACTGCCCTCTCGAGGAGCTAACCAGGCCAGTAGCAAGGTCCCTATGCTTACACAATCACACACCGATGGTGGCAGGTTGCAGGCAAACTCAGCAGTTCACCACAGGAGTTACCCACAGGAGCACTTAACAGGAAGCATATCACTTGAAGCATATTCTATTTGTGTTAACCCATTAGCTTAACAGAGAAACTGCTGTCAGCATTATGCAGTTCACTAACTAGCAGGGAGTACTCAAGTACATCATGACAATAACCCCAGCAGTATCACAATTCCTTGACCACACCACATTCTTAATGATACCTGTCAATATTTGGTAATGAAATTAAAGAGTAACAGCATAACCAACAGGACAGTAAAACATTTGTTATGTCATAAGCACAAGTCATAAGAGAAAATATATATTGGTTCCCCCAGATACTCAGGAAAACCATGACTTCATACAAAGTCATATTTTTGGGGGAAAAAAAAAAAAGGCTGAAGCGTGCCACATTTCTTCACGTGGATGCCTTAAAAAGGAATTTGTATTTAAGTTGACTAATCATTTCCCATTTTCTCCCTATTTGCTGTGGATTTCTGCAATATCTGAAAGCACTGTAGTTTTCCAGACTCCCATTATAAGAAAAATTCAATAGGTTTACTTACGCATTAGGTTGTAAATGTGCTTTTCTGCAACATGTTCCGTAAACAGCTTTATAAGGTCATCTTTTAAGTCTCTGTTAAGCTTGGTTTCTATGTAAAATTTATTCTGGAAAACAAGACAGAGTTTTCAAGTTTGTTTTTCATAATAGCAAATAAAGTAAACTTACTTTTTCCCCTGAATAAAAATAGTTCAAAATTTTAAAGCTGCAGAATATTTGACCTGTAAAGTGCTTCCTTGGTGACTGCATTTATACTAAATAGAACATTCCTGTACAACAAAAAAAACATGTATTTAAAATTAAGAATGCATGTGGTACTACTGGTAACAATCCTACTTACATACAGGCGTGCATTTTTTTTTCCCTGTACCTGCAGATATATCTCCATATTGATCCAGACTGGGGAGTTTGTAGAAAAAAACACTTCATTTTAGAACTTTATAAATGCTGTAACACCAAAATAGGGCTGGACATCATGTTTATAGCAAAAGAAAACATTTTTACCAATGTCTAAAAGTGATTAAGCCATTAAAATAGGTATGTTACAATAATAAATCATCAGTACAGCTATCCACTTCTGTGGTTCATCAATAATCTCAGAGGATAGCTACTCAGAATTAATTAGCTGTGGAAATAAGTGATATATACAAATCTATACAAAACTGAACTACATTAAAATTTTTAGGATTCAATTATCTTGACCCACTCAGCATTAATAATAAATTCACCTCTTCAACCCTGAAAGGAAATTCTATTCATGAGTTCCTTGAGAGCCTCTATACCTAATGTACTATTTGGTGTTATTCCTCAGTTCCCAGTCTGCAATTAATAGAGTAAGATTTCTTGTCTGTATTTTAATTCATAGGTAGGTTTTAAATGCTGGAAAAAATAATTGTTTCAAGATAAGTCTCCTATCGTTACAACACTAACACAGAAGTAGAACAACTGAATTCATCTGGACAATTTGCGTAAAAGAGTTAAACAGATACTGTAACAGAACATCAACTTAATCAAAAATAACGTACTTATCTGAGAGATTTACTAGAGGAAGAGAAAAAGGTTTTTCCACACTTTAAATCAAGTTGTTCTCCTGTTTGCTAAAGCATTTAACATAATTGGAACAAACCCTCAGAACACTATTAGAGCAATCTTCATTTTTTTGTGAAACCCATTCTCTTGGCCATTACCAAAACTATACACATACCAAACTGTCCATGCAGAAACCAATTCAATTTTCAAGGCAAGCATTCAGCAGCAGTTATTTACCTTTAATGAAAACTGAACCTGTTAGAACAAAGGCAATCCGAGGGCTGAATACATGCCCCTATTGAAGTTTAGGTTTGCTGCAGTGATGGACAAAACTCTCAAAAAGATTTTTTAAAAATTTAACAGCTTCCTACTGCTGGTTCCCTTCCTGAAGCTATCCTACCTGTAGAGGTTTTATCAAGGGCTATTACTCAGTTGTTTCCCCCTCACCTGGGCCTGTTCTTTGAACAGAGATTGAGGGAAAGGCTCTGCAGACAGAATAACCCGTCTTGTAAGAAATGGACTAATTTCATTTGTAATATTTTTGGTCAGTGGTGAATTGCCATTGCAACAGAAATTCACTGCAATTGAAGATATACATCTTCTAGGAAGTGTTAAGCTACACACCATACTACAGTCTTTCATCAGACCTAACTTCCTAAACCATTTCCACCTTGAGCTTCCTGACCATGTACTACCATGTACCCACTGGTGCAACACACAGGAGTGACCAGAGCATCTCAGCACAAGTCTACTGACCTGAATCAAACCTGACAATGTCAAACTACTAATTCTTATGAATTGACAGATGAGATGCACCCAGCTAAGGAAATAACTTACTCTGTTCCTTTTCCAGCCTCCAGACCTTCTTACATTAAAAGCAGCTGGCAATGACATGTGCAAACTGTGATGTTTTCTATTGTTTAAGAGTTGGAAAGCCTATACCTTAAGTTTCATAACTAGAAAAGCAACAAAAAAACCCCAGTAGTTTCAAGGAGGAGAGTTACAACACAGTACTTATACATAGAACTGTAAAATACTCTTCACATTTGCTCACTTGGAAACACCTTCCCAAAAAGATGTTAAACTTGCATGGATTTAAATAGACAATGAAAAAAAAATCACCTAACATGAAGTACTTCATTTCCAATCCACAGTTCTGAAAGGAGACAGCAGAAGAGCTGTCACCTTCCGCATTCTTGTTAGTGGAAAAACAGGAAAATTTTTCTGTAGAAGATGTCACTACCTAGGCTGTACCAGTATTTCTTGAAAAGTGTGTCAAGTCACCTAAAGGTCTAACTGACCGGTAAAACGTAAGCAGATATCAATAACTGAGAAAGTCAGATATGGTATAAGCATTTCTTCTACAAAACACCATATCATAAAGCAATCTGGCAAACATTAAAAGACATAATTGTGTTAATATTATTAAGAGGAGATCAATAAATACTTGAAAGAGAAAAAAGAGTGTATGAGTGCTTATCATCTCATCCACAGACATACTCACATATATTTGTGTATACAGACACACACAAAATGCCCTCTAGCTGATAAGCAACAAAGTGCAATACCACCCAGTAAGAATAGTAGTATTTTAGAGGCAATGAAAAAATTCTTAACTATCCTAAAACCACAGTGCTCATAAATGTTAGCCTCATTTCATGCCACAAGATAACAGATTTTCAGCTACATCTCTAAGTATAATTAAGAACTGAGAACCTATTATAAAAAAGCATATAATCTAAACACTGATTTTAATTTTTCTTTAAGTGGAAACATGATTTTTATTAATTCATGTATGCAGCATACTGTGATATTACAATCTGTAAGCATATAGGATAACTTCATTTATATTTACAAAGCAAACAGTTATTCACTCAGAATTGTTCTTAGGAATAAAGTACTGTGTGCTAAGCTGACTTCCAATTTAATTTGCTTTATCTGCAGTTACATCCCAGAACTTTTGAAGGAGCTTAAACCCACAGAATTTTGGAGGGACAAAAGTGCTTTGGGCCTCCATGCTTTCTTGAAAAGTCCGCTGTAGCAGCGTAAGACTAAAAAACCCCATCACCACGTGAAACAGAAAACCACTAGTGCTCCTAGCAAAAGAAGGAAAAAGAAAAACTCCCTCAATTGCAAAGTCAGCCCTCTCAACCATCACTCAAGATAAGCTTTGAAACACACCTTGGTCACCATACACAAGCAGGTTAAGAAAACACCTTGTGTGTGAAAGGTGGGAATACAGGAAAGAATACAGTTTGGTACATACCAGGAGAAAGAAGAAAATTGCTGCTGTTGCTATCAAAACACACAGGACTAAGCCTAAGTCAAAATACTATGCCTTTTTTGGCCACCAAAAGACAAACACGTTCCAGTTGTACAAAAAACCTTTAGGTTTTCCTTGGCTTCACACATTTTTTAAAATATTTAAATGCATACTAAAAGTTTTCCTAAGCAGCAATATAGTTATCCTTTCAGAACAAAGTTTACCAGTGCAGTTCAACAGCTTTGGAAACTCCTGATTAAAGCAATCACATCACTACCAAAAAAGGAAAGCCCTGCCACCTCTGATAAAAAGGCAGAGTTCAACAACTTAGTCCTCTTCACTTAAAAATATATTGAAAGTATCTATTTAAAGTAAGTGTAAAGCTCTAATTTATACTGTAGAATAATTAGGCTTTCACCTCTTGCAATTGTTTTCTAATTGTATTTTCTTCTCTAAATAAAGGAAACTACTGCTGCTGCTGTATGAGAGAAAACTTGATTAGATGCTACAATGTAAAAAGGCAGGAGTGGCTGTACATAAAAGTACTTCCAAATGCATACAGAAAAAACTAAGAGAGGAAAACATTTTTCATCCTGACTTCTCTAGAGATATTTTCCACATCATGCACAACACTGATTAATAAATTATTTCAGAGAAAAAGTATGAGAGTTCATTTGACATTAGCCTTCAAAACCAGCTATATAATTGAGCCAAATCAGCATTACGTTTGGCAGCAACAGGAACTAACACATAAGTCACTAACTCTCAGGCCTAACTTGAATTAAGTCACTTAAATGAGAAAGTGTTTGCAGGAACAGAGTTTTGCTGCCTGATCAAATCACTAGTCATACTTTAAAGAAGCTTCTCCTTTAAAATGATAGAGCACTTTCACTTTTCTTTGCTCTCAAATAAAATTACTACCTTTTACAGGTCTGTTTATTACTCATTAACCATTTTTACTATGTTCAGATATCGGTTAGACTCAAACTCTAAAAAAAAAGAAACAATGGGATACAGAGCATTCCTCATTTGAAGATACAAAGACCACAACACAACTGTGTACAAAGAAAGATATGGAAATCTATTCAGCAATTATACCTTGTCTGGTCATACCGACAAAGCTTAGAATGATAAAAGCTGTCCATTTATATGTCTATCATGATCATTTTTTAGATGTTAGTTGCTGCAGTCTTAATCTTTAAGGATAGATTTTGACCTCTGTGATGGAAAAACCTCCCAATAAAAGCACACACCTGAACAGCTTATCTCCATTTGTAAATGGATATTAAATTATGAGATTGCTTAATCACTTGTCTGCAATAAACAAGTCAAGCACACACAGGTGAAAAAATGGCTAGCATTTAAAAATATCTGAATGCAATAGGGGGAAAAAGTCTCTTCCTAGTTTTTTTTTCCCCAGCATTTCATGACAGGAACCAGGAGAAAAATAAAAATCATGACCAGGAACACATCCCTTAGCTTACAAGTGAAGCTGTAGCAATGGAATTCATTCTGTATTAACTAGATAAAGAGTACATTAGAAGACACCCAGTTCAAGAAAGGCAAATCCCTCTTTTAATGCAACAAATCTATATGGTGACACTATGCTGAAAGACTATAGCAAATTATCCAGTTTCAGGTGCATTCGCTAAAATATAGGAGATCCTTCTAAAAGATACTGCTTCTCAAACTCTGGGAAGCTACCATGAGGATAATTTTAAAGGGTTTGAGGTTTATTTAATTTAAATCAATCAGTTTAAATCTTTTTTTCTTTAAAAAAAAAAAGGTTTCTCTCCCAACAAATACTTCCTTTAGTTTTTATTTCTAAGTGATGCCAATGCAAGGACAGTTTCTGGGAGAAGGGCAAATTTCAAGCTTAAGTTATTCATAAAAAAAACCCAAAAATCTTGGCAATTTGACAAAAATAATGCAAATTATAAACTTCTTCAGAAGTATACAAGAATTCATGAATTACAAAATCAGCACAACAAACATTTATAGCCAATGGTTTCTGAACCTCTGCAAGTATGCCTGACAGCGCTATGAACATAAGTCTGTCTTCATCCAGTCAATGCTCTCAGTTGCTTTATCAAGTGACACAGACATTTCCAAGAGACATTTCTATCTGTCTTGTTGGAATCTGTGCAATCTAAAAGCAAGAAACAATCATCTTTGTAGCCTGCCCAAACTACCAAGCCAACATATAACAAGCCAATAAACTCTCTCTGTTCAAAAAGATACAAATAATGACCTAACTATTTGGGAAGGCTTTTTTACAATCAAAATAAAAAACATTCCCCCCACTCCCAGGAAAGAAGTATTAGGGCAGAAACCAATTGCAAAACTCTACATTGAAAAGCAGAGCTTCCCCCTCCTCTCTCCACACAACTTGATCAGTACTGTTATGCAGGTGGCAAAACCAGGCATGAATCGTAAGTTCTACGAGTTAAAAATTATTATAGCTGCATTTTATTCTTTTCACTTTCAGTCGGCATCTTGTGTATGGACATACTTTATTTGAAAAGAATTTTCTAAAACTTACCATATATATGAAAAGAGGCACAATGCTCTGCAATGCTCCCATATACTGTCCAAGAGCTACGTTAAATCTTTCAATATAGAGATCTGGAGGGCTGGCCTGCAAGAAACCGTAAAAGTCAGGTTGTAATTTGAACAAGAGAAAGATCTGGAACAGCATGGGCTATGCTTTCATCGCAAACTCAAAAAACTACAAAGTATTTGATACACTAAGTCCACATAAAGCAAGCCACACATCATTCCAGAGTTTCTGCTACAACTCCCTCCAGCAAAAACAGTTTTCTTCAGTAACTGTTTTTTGCCTGGGACTGTATGTCAGTGCCCATTCAATAAAAAATACAGTATGCCTGTAACAAACTAGCATTTAGCATATGCAAATAAAACCACTTATTAAAGACCAGACTTTTGTTTTGAAAGAACTATCTGTCATGCCTAGAATCCATAACCAAATTTCAACAAGTGCTGCGGTGTGTACTCCAACCCCCCCCCCAGGCTTTTACTCCAAGACAGCAGGGTAGCTTTAAGCTGCTGCTTTGCATCTAGGCTGGCCAAGTGGCACATCCTCCAGCTCCAGGGAGCACTGTCCTTCACAGAAAACTTTTTTAAGTCTCTGCTGAGTCACCTAAGGCAAGGCAAGTATTCAGGGTGTTGAGTTGGAGGGACTACGAAGCAATGTCTTCAGATAGAGCTCTGCGTCTGGCAACCTGACTCCAGATCAGGCCCACAAAAATCTACTGCAGTGCTCCAACACACAGCATTACCCTGTAGCCCCAAGCAAAAATTTGCTACACAAAACCTGAATGTGTCAACTTTATGATAGGCCTTGTAGACCCCACAGCGACAGCACTGCTATTTTCTGCGTACAATACCGTCTCTCCCAAAGAAGGAAATAAGGAAGCTGAAAAGATCTGTTCTGCAGCAAGCTAAGTTAAATTGAGAAGGGAACCAGAAAAATGGGAAGCACTAACTACCTTTTCTTTTATAAATATTTATTTGGAGGGATTTAGGGGAGCTGCGGTTAAAGCATTCAGGAGTGCACTTACACACCCAGGGATGGAAGTGAAGCTGGGGTAACGTGTTCATCCACTAACCCCCTCTCCATCCCAACCCACCCACACACAGTGCTCTGCCTCTGGCCAAACTC
>NW_008824986.1:13216054-13222919 GCF_000699105.1 Pygoscelis adeliae | reverse complement strand
GAGGAGGGGGTGGGTAGCTGCCTGAGTTTCTCCTGTTCACATACATATACACGCCTATACACACCCAAGGACAAAGTGCTGCTTGCTAACGAGAAGCAAAACTTCTCTTCCCTTGCACCATTTTCCTCTCTGACGGTGCCAAGCCAGAAGAGGATGGAGAACGCAGCAGTGACTGGGATCTTGCAAGAAAACAAGCGCAAAGATTTTTCTAAAGCCAAAGCATCTGTGGCGTGAGAAACGCTCAAGGCTAGCTGTACCTCGACCACCTTATCGGAACTTAAAGCTCTTATCTTTACGAAGCAGATTTTTCAACCTTTGTATGGACATTCACCAGGGGCCCTAAGAGAACAGTTAGAATTTATGTTGACTTTTTGCTCTATTAAGTATTCTAAATTTGTAAAAGTTTTTTTTCCTTTAGCTTCTTTTGCCTCCCTCCTTAATATACTTAATGGACACGTGGGTAATTTTCACAGCAAACACTGATACAGAGCAAACGTTTCAGAAAGGAAAGTAAAACTGGCAAAGGGATAAAGAGTGTTATTCCATATGCTGTTGCCAAAAGTTATATATGGTTATTCCTCATTTTGATCATAAGTTTTTAATCTTATTGCAGATGCAGTTCTCAGGGGTGGCCAAAAAAATTTTAGTTCAAAATGCCAACAATGTTTAAAAGTGGCTATGAACTCCAAGGACTCCCTTTCATATATAGTTACATATATAATTTGTTGCAAATAACATGCAATGAAATCTGCATTTCTAAGCAGTATGTATTAATTTGTAAAAGTTTTTTTTCCTTAACTTTCAATATGGTTATACTCTCTGATTTGTAAAGACTTGGTGTAAAGCTTCTAAGATAAAAGAAAAAGGAAAATTCTACTTCAAAGAACATGTCAGACAAAAAGAGACCATAGCCTGACACAGGGCACCACTCTTCTCTCACTGACAGTTTGCACTTTTCATTAAAAAAAAGAGACAGAAGTTGTCCTGACAGTATGTAGTTTAATCCCACGAACAGACTGCAGGCAATGGTATATAGCCAGTCTCCCACCCTTTTTACAGGGAACATTAAGGACTGGTTTCCTTTTCCTCCACTGAAGATGAAAACTCTGCTAGCTCACCTCACAAAGCCTATGTCACATTAAGAGAGATGTTTTAAGAGGGAACAACTGCACACCCAGCTGTCTCGTGAGAAAAACCTCAAGAGTCCTTTAACGGAAGGATACCTGTTGACCACCACCACCACCTTGCAATCAAGTGGAAAACAACTGCTCTAGATAAAGACAAAAAAGCTAAGAAAAGTCCTGACAGCTTCAGGGGAAGCACTCACTAGTGTCAGGCAAATATCAGGCCTTGGTCTTAATCTCTGGAATGCAAAATCATGGTGTTAACTCCTTTATCATGAGATGTTACCTTTCAATTTTATTCTACTGATAGTGTTTCATGTCAAGCCTCAACAGTCAAGAAACTAACAGGAAAGCACATACTACCTGACTCTGCTTGTTTAAAAAAACAACAAAAAAAACAAAAAACAAAACCACGACAAAAAACCTCTCCTCAATTATTGCTCGACTTGTAAACTAACAAAAAACCCAAGCCAAAGAGAAATCAATAACAGTATTTTCATAGCTCATCTATGAATTATCGTAATCTGTGTGGGGAAAACAGAACCATCCGTTTTCTGTTCATTAGGGTGTTACTGTATGGCTGGTCAAAACTGCTAGACTGAAATCAATTACTTGTTTGAGCATAGGAACTTTCTCCACATCTCTACATTCACATTAATAAGACAGTAACTGAAGTGGGACTAGCTTTATATAAACTACATGAATTTTATAAACTAAAAAGCA
The DNA here is from genome assembly GCF_000699105.1 of Pygoscelis adeliae. Classification (NCBI taxonomy): domain Eukaryota; kingdom Metazoa; phylum Chordata; class Aves; order Sphenisciformes; family Spheniscidae; genus Pygoscelis; species Pygoscelis adeliae. Next base: position 13,221,072 of record NW_008824986.1, on the reverse strand, counting down.
GTGTGTGGTACCAAATTAATGAGTAAACAGATGTTGCTAAGAATTTTCTATTAAATGGCCATCATTAGAGTAGAACTTGCATTTAAAAATCTATATTTATACAGCTATAGCTATGATAAAAAAAATAAAGAAACTGCTTAGGCTGACATTTTTCATTCTTGGTCTTAGTCCAGAAAAGATAACACGTACATTCAGCTATTTTAATTACAGGGGAGGGGTGGAATTAAGCATGACATTTACTTCTTACAACCCCCCAGAAAATATTAAGTCTTTAAAAACCACTCCTATCTTACCTGAGGGATGTATTACAGAAGCTATTCAAAGAAAGAAAAATATACTGCTAGCCTAAGGTTTTCCAGGAAGGAAGAGGATCCTTCGTTCCTTCACTCCCCACCCTGAACCCTACCAAACTGCCAATTCAGGGGTTTTTTGTTTGATTGGTTGGTTGTTGGGGTTTTTTTTAAGACACTATATGGTGAGACAGCTTAAATCCTCTCCTACATTTGCTCTCATCTACCATCCACAGGGTTCAGAACAGTTTTCCGGTAGCAACTATATAGCGCGTCTGTCCACGGGAGCACTGAACGTTTGGTCAGGTTTCTCAAATTGTGATGCAGTTGCATGTGCTTAACATCTTCAGCTTGGTTTTGAGTCGACTACTTCTTAGCATAAAATACTACGGCTCCTGTTAAAAGCTGATGTTAAGGACATCATTTAATCTCCTCACACACTATAGTGGACATCTCAGCACGAAGAGAAGTAAGAAGTAACAAGAAAACACATTTGAGAAAGGATGACATGTGAGACAGACATCAACAAACAAAACAATTGAAGACCCAGTATACTAAATTACCCTTCCCTTATTTGAAATCTAATATCCAGGCATTTCAATGAACTTGTGGGCAAGAAACTGCATACATGAAAAAGATGTGGGTTTTTTCAGTTTGAGAACCGGTTTGAATATCGTTCTTTGACTGAACATATGAATGAAACCGGAAGACATGCTGCTGGCTCAAGACAACTCAGAAATGGCTCACAAGAAAGAAACAGTGACAACAGTTCTTTGCTTGAGGAACAAAAGTTAATCTGTTTATGAATAGTCGTCTGGCACAATCAGCAATATATTCAGTAAAGCTTACATTCCTATGTTGAATGGGCAGTTCCATTTTCCTGGGAACATGCTCACTGCCAAAATGCCAGCATACATGCTGCAGCATCTCTCCCACGCCTGCCAAGTGAAAAGGGAGAATGACTATGACTACACAAATTAACCTGCTATTCATGTAAGTGGTCTGAATCTTTTAAACCAGTTTTTGTTCTTTCTCAAGAAAATGTAATTTGTTTACTTTGCCTTGCAGACAATTTATGTGATGCCCAGGCCTACCTCACTAGACAACGGTACTATTAAAACTTTTTACAAAAAACAGACATCAGGCCAAAGTACAATTCATTCAAAGACTGACTGTGTCTTCCTATTCAAGTCTGCACTCCAAGCTGTTCAGCATCGTGACATACTCTCGTATAATTGTCTTGGAGCAGGGTAGCAGATATAGGCCATGTTTCCATTTCCATTCTACGTATTTGTAAAATAAAGAAGACATTCTATCTAAGGACCATCAAAACTCTGTTTAATAGTAAGAAATCTTTAGAACCTTTTCCATCTAGTAAATACATATTCATTTATGCTGTATTTACTTATATCTTTCTGTCATTTTATCAGCGTCTGCAGCACCCAGTGTAGCATGGCAAGGAATTAAAAATGACTGCAGGAATACAAGCCTTTTCAAACTATGGAAACCATTTCTATGCAACTATGGAAATTATTTCAGAGAATCAACTCATTTCAAATTAACAAGACCTAATTTGAGTTATTTCTGTGCTAGAAGAGATGAGACACGAATCGTGAAGAAGGCCCGCTATTTCTCATTTAGCTAGCACGTCAGACAATGCCCATACAGTGTATTAAGAATGGGCTTCTTCACATGGATGGTGTATATCACCTGCCCTCCCGTAAGTACATTACTACAGTCCAATCATAGCTTCATTAGCAATCTGATTTACTAAGTTTACACAAAAAACAGCCACAGAGGATGTTGTCAAGAATTCTATTTTACAGACTGGCATAACTGTTCAATTACAATATAGCACCATATAAAGGTAATGTAATCATCAGTGTACCTTGGAAGGAAAGCAAAATATATCTACAAAATCTGGGGTAAAATTACCTTGAAGTATAAATATCAAGAACTGCTATGAGGTGGTACCCAGTACATAACTCTGCCCACAGAAAGAAGTTCAGTTTTACCAGTCCCTCAAAACACCACTTGGATGCATTTTTATACCACCTTGACTATATGCAAAGCTCACAAAGTAAACGTGACAAGCTACTTAAGCTTCATGCTTTTACTCCTGTAATCAGGAGAAATACTGGAAGTTACACAACTGTTTCTAAAAGACAAATAAGGAAGTTGAGAAACTAATCTGAAGTTTGGAGTAAGGCATCTGTATCTATCAGATTAATGTTTCAGAAAGAGTTGGGGCAGGAAGTGACAGGCTCCTCACCACTGGATGGCAAAACTCCATATAATCACAGGGGACAAGTGGCAGGTAAACATGAGACAGAAAAGAAGAAAGGAAAAGGCAAGGAAGGAACAGATTGTCCACAACAGATACTGCTGACATTTTTAAGAACAGATGGCAACCGACAGTGATGTGATACAAGGCACTCAGTTCCCAGAGATTTGGCAGTCCTCAAAATAGCAGGATGGCTTTTACAGTAACCTGACTCCAATGCATATTCTTCCAAGGAAACAATAGGTGAGAAGATATTTTCATACACTGCACTGACTGGTTTGAGAGCTGTCAAGACAGAAGACTGAGAAGTTGTAAGGATTAATATGAGGCAGGAAAGCTTTCTGGCATTGCACAGCGAAGACCCTAAATCTGCAGGTCCTGAGGGCCATACAGCAGCCATGCAAATTAGCTGCCAACACCAGTGACTGCTCAGTTCAGTCATGTTCATTATAAAAAAATATATTGTTCATAATAAAAAAAATGCACACATGCATATTCATACATATCTCAAGACATAATAGAGGAGAAAAACCCCAAGCCCTTTTAAGTGTTCAAGAGCCAAAGTACGCTATCAGCTATTGGCTCCAAATTTAATCCAATGTTTTTAGACAGATGGAATTTAAGCAAGAAATTCTGGTGTTTTAGCTCTACAACTTCTGTTTGATTTAAAATGGAAACAACACAAGCAAACCAGTGTTTATTTACTCAGAGAAAAACTGATTCTCACTTATTAACTTCAGCGACCATAAAAATTACATACAGTTAGTGACTTCAACTGTTTCTGGTCAAGACAAAAAAAAACACAAAAAACAAACACACACAAACAGAAAACAATAGATCCCTTTTTCTCTTTTCTCTAAATAAAAAGGGGGTGCAACATGACAAAGAACTGCTTTTCAGCTCTCAGTCATTTCCTAAAGGAATTATTGAGATTATTCTAGCTAAATGAAAATATTCCACTGCACTTGCACAAAAAAGCTACTTTTGTCATGGGCCAGCTCAATGCCTCAGTGCATTTTTATTGTCAATGCTTAAAGTACTTTCCAGTGTCTTTTGCTGAAGAGATACGTAATGGGCAGAGTACTTGATTTTAAATTACTTTATCAGAGTGCATAAGTTAAGCCAGAAACACCAGTGCCTAATGCAAATATAGTTTTATTCATTTTAAAAAGAGATGTATTTAATTTAAAGCATACGCCTGTGTATCCACCCTACCTCATACATCTGAATGACTCAGCACTTACCCACAAAAACAGCGTCATTATTTTAAACCACAACATAATGGGCTATGTCCATTACCAATAAAACGTTACCAAATAAAGCATCTTGGAAAAATCATCTGTATACTACAGGCTTCACAGACCTCAAGACAACAGGAAACATGTTCATTCGTGTTTTCTGCAGCCACCCTTTTTTTTTTTTAAGCACACAAAAATCCAAAATTCTGATTAACTCAAGAATTAGGGAAATTTAATTCTCATTTACTGGAAGCTCCACATGGCAAAGCTCAGCCTTACTAATGCAGAGAAGCTGGTCAGACATCGATTGCAAGAATGGAAGGCAATCCTTGCTCAGAGTCTCTCCATAACTGAAACAACCTGAAGAGAGGATCATTTTTCTTACTCACATAGTAAAGAGGGAGCTAGAAATGTTTTGGGATATAGGAGGCCCCATATCAAAGAGCTGATGGTCTGATGACAAGCAATTCATCTCATCTAAATGTACTATTACTCAGCAGGCAATGTTCACTGCTTTTCACCCGATGTCTAACATGCAGAAAATACATCAGCCCACCCACATTTTCACAATGCCTCTGCCACCACTGAAAATTAATTTTTTTGAGGTGAAAATCTGTGAAGCAGACCCTCAGGAATGCACGTGGCAGCAAACACCAACGCCACAAAAAGTGTCTTGCAGTCTGGAAGAGCAGAAGTTGTGCAAGGGATGACCAGGGAGTGTGTGCATGTCCCTGTGTGACCACAGGGCCCCGGCGGCAGCGCGTGGGACATCCAGCTCAGGACACCTGAGTGCTCGCCACTCTGCTGAATTCAGCTGAGGCCAGCTGGTCAGGCAAGCCGAGGGCTAAGCACACAGGGGAGTGAAAAAAAAAACCACAAAAATATAGGGAGTTTCTGCCGTGAATGCCACGCAGAAAGACGACAAACTCCAATAAGGATAGAACCATGCAAGAGCAAGTCTAACCAGTCCTCTGAGATGCTCCCACTTTTACTATTCGGTATCTGACAGTTTTACTGCTTTTGCTGTTGATGTGTGGTTCTTGTAGGAAACAGCTTACTCTGGCATGTTGGTTACATGCAGATTCTGCAATCCACCTGCCATTGTACTGTTGCACTTCTATGCAAAGAAGTTGCTCAGCTTGTCCAGAATAAGACATTGCATTTGCCTGCCATTTCAGTTTTCATGATCATCTGCTTTCTCACACA
>NW_008824986.1:13214635-13216027 GCF_000699105.1 Pygoscelis adeliae | reverse complement strand
TGCATCTCTGCATGTGAAAAAAATTATCTTGCATCAAGTCACACCTTGCCAATTAAACAGAACGCTGCAAATAGATTAAATATTGTTGGCAGGTGGAATGAGTTTATGTCAGAGAAAGCAAAACACCACGTATTGTGCATTAAGCAGCTTCACATATATAGCTTTTTTTTATTGTTTGCCTGTGTGAACCAGAAACTTCCAAGTGACCAACACTTACAGAGTAATTTGTTGTTGTTGTTAGGGTAAAGATCTAGCACTACATTTTCAACATAAAACCCAAGTAACTGAGTGTCACCAAAATGTATTAAGGTCAAGGAGGTATCAGGATAATAAAATATATTGTAGTAAGGTAATTTCTTAAGAGTAGATTTCACAACCCACAGTTAAAAGTTTCTTTACAGGACAATTTTCTAAGGCCCGTGAAGTTTTACCTCAAGCAGCTCAAAAAGATGGATTTACCATCCAAAACCAAAGTCATGCTCACATCAGACAAAACTCATGTAATACACTCAAAGATGGTATCATGTTATATTACAGTCCTCTTGCCACCTGCCACAAGGTGTGTCTAACCTACATAAGGAAACTTTTGCAAGACAAAGATTGCATTAAACAGTTGTCTCAACTATTCTTTCAACAGCTGATGTTCAGAAGGCAGCCTTGTTTTTAGGCAGAAGCATTTAATGCACAGATGTGCTAAAGCAAACTTTAAAAGCAGCTGCCTCAGTCAGTTTTGGAACTTTAGAGGAAACAATCAAGGACTACCACAGAGTAAAGAATTCGGGGTATTCCCAAATTCAAAGCAAAGTAATGCAGTACACTACCATGGGATGTATCAGAAGAACTGGCCAAACCTGTACAGCTGCAATGTTTTGTAGTTCTCACAGTCAGAAGAAAAATGTGCAGGCTGCACCAGCTCAGCAGAACCAAGAGAAGGCTTTATTTTAAATACTATGTCCATCTACTCTAACCAATTTTTACAGAACAGTGAGGCTGTCATTCCACAAGGAATAAAGAAATTGTAAAAGAGAAAAGAAGCAAAGAACCTAGCTCAAGACGACTTAGTTATTTTATAGTCAAAGATTTCCCCAAAGACCGTGCCCTTTAAATGCAGGGTGGTTATTTTTCTTTATAAGGAATGCAACAAGAGGAAAATAGTGAAACGAGGACATCGGACCAATCACAGTGCTTTATATTTTGATGGGAATGCACGTATAGCCAGAAGTACCTGATGCAGTTAAAAGTAGCAAGACTGCTATTGACTGACAAATTAGTTATCAATTGTTAGAAGCACTGAAGGAGCTGCAGTAGTTTAGGATTCCTTTATATTTGGCGTCTCTACTTGACTCACTGCAAGTCAGTACAGAACTCAAGCATCAGTTATGGAAGTGACAG
>NW_008824986.1:13202470-13214611 GCF_000699105.1 Pygoscelis adeliae | reverse complement strand
TACAGCAATGGCAATTTCAAGAACATGTCCGGAGATTCTAGCCTAAAAGGAATTTTCAACAAGGAACACACATGAAAACAAACATGGATGCACAAATAAGATGCAGAGAAGGATAGGGATATACAAACTGTATTAGGACTGCTGTAAACCACTGACATCTAGAGATAGGCAAGAAAAATGCAGAATAAACTGTAGCACAAAACTTTGCATATGCAGTAATTCCTAATTTATGCTTCACAATTCATATTTAATTCACTTCAGTTTTTTCCTTAAGATTTTCCCTTTTGCGCTGCTTGTGATGCACAAGGAGCATAAACTGTTCACATAGATTATCACAGCAATGGCAGACATCCATGTCATGTGCGCAGATCATGTTTGACTGAAGCATTTACATCCTAGATTACACTGTAGATTTCCCATTTTCTAGTCTTTGATTCTCTACTACACATTCAAGTTTAGCCACTGCTTTTCACGTGGTTCAGATCTCTAAGGCTAATCAGTGCCATACAACTGGATCTAATGTTGGTATTCTGTGTGACAGCCAGTTAGTGAATGAAGTAGTCCACAATTTAGTAAGCTAGTGTAAATCAGTCTTAATGGCAATCCCCTCCATGGGCCATCTACATGCTGCTCTGATATAATCACAGATCCCAGGAAAGACAGAATTAGATTGTGCAGCTTCTTACCTGCAGCTCCTTTGAGACTCTCTCTAAGTGGTTAGTTATCTTTTTTATTAGGTCACTATACATCTGTTCCGAATGCTGCTGGCATACACACTTATACACACAACTGCAGAAACAAATATAGGAACAAACAATGAACTTACGACAGTTTGCAATGAAGGGTAACAGACTTCAAATTATTTTGTTCAAGTCTCAATTTAGAGGATAATAGAGTTAACTGAACGATTGCTGAACTTTTAAATTCAGCCCTAAGCTTGGAATGAGCTTCAGCAGGCTCTTAAGTCTCCCCTGGAGGCCCCAGTGTGTCCATCCCATTCCCCCTCCCCAACCTCACTTTAACTTACAAAAAGTTCTCTTAAGAGTGCACTTCAGAACAGCCAGGATAATTCTGTCAACAGCACACTCCTAATTCTGGCTTTTGTCTCTCCTATGTGAATGAAGTCTCCATTAAAATAAGCAGGTTTAATGATTATACACATATTCTAGGGCAAAACCCTTATTAAAAGAAGGGCAACACTGACAAGCAGTCATAGAAGTTGCACCAAAACTGTACTAGCTTTTTAAAAAGAAATGGCAAATGTTCTAAAATTACAGACCCAAGCTTGTTACTCCATCCTTTGTTACTTAAATTCTAAGAAAACCCTATATTTTCATAATAAACAAAGATGCAGAGAAAGAGCAACAAAACCTGAATTTTACATTCCATGGCTTGGCTGTATTAACTCTGGTCTTCAGTGTTACTTCTGTTTTTTAAGAACATTTTATTGCTCTCATACTGCAATATAACATATGTTCAAAATAAGTTTATGTATTGAAAACATATTTACAACAGTTGTAAAACAAATACACATTATTTTCAGCAAGAAGTTACATTAAGGTAGTCATTGTCAGGACTAACACCAACATTATCTGTACCAAGCAGCTTTTACTCTTCTTGAGTGCTTTCATTCTTTGAAGTCATTGTTTTGAAAGCTCGCTGCCAAAAATCAAGAGGCACAAGGAAGACTTCACCTGATATCCTGGGCAAGCCAAGTCTCCTCCCCATGCCTCTGTTCTGCTCCCCTCTCCATCCATCCCTCTGTAGGGATTACTGTGACAGCGAGCAATTTAGGCCAGACTGCTCCTTAGGACATGCACAAACAAACTATTTCCAGCAAGGTCTAGATCCCAGACTTGAATTCTGCAGGTTTTTAATAGCACTGAAAGCCTAAAGTTATGGTACAGCAACACCACGTCTCTGAAAGGGAATTATGACATTCTAATTCTCTGCTGAGAAGGTGGTACAATGACAAACAAACTGCAAAGATGGGATTAAAATAACCATAGACTTTGGGCTATTGGAATTTTCTAATGCAAGTGAGAGGTTAGGTACCAACTCCAAGTCTTCAGCGGCCAAAACAGTGCTCTCATTCAATACCTGCAACTCTCAAAGTCTTCTGGAAGAAGGTTTTACAAATGAATTATCAATAGCAGATTTATCATTCCTTTACCTTTTAGAAGTTTGTGTTTATATCTTTTGACAATTTCAAAAGCACCAAAAATACAGCATTCATCCCTTGGCAAAGTCTTCTCATTTGGCAAACCATGCTATTTCTTAAAAACCAAAAGACATCCCACACCTCTCCTACTATTATATTTTGAAAGTAATTGAGTATCTGTAGTTTGATACTATTTAAATAACAGTCAAAGTCATCCTATTTCTTTCACATGAAGTCTACAAATAGATCCTATTTTGGAACAAGCAAGTGCAAAAGACATTTGGTATGATGCAGTAATAGCAAAAATACCAAATTAATTTCGATCAAAGAGAGAAACACTGATAAGAAAAGCCAGACTGATTTTTGTGACCTCTTACAAACCAGGCAGCTAGGTAACAACAGCAAATGGCTGTATGTTTGTTTGCTCCATAACTAACCAGTATATAGCCACTTCCACAAGTTGACCACTTCATTTGCAACGATGTAACTAAACTGAATTTTAAAGTACACATCTGCTTAGTGTTACATACAATATTGCTATACCTACTTCTGTAACACATTCTGTAGTCAAACACCAATCTTCATATGTAAGTGCAGAGTGTGTTTACATTTTATTTGAGCACTTCTATTTAGAGGTTCCTTCCCCATTTTCAGATCCTGTTTTCAGTTCCTGATTGTGGGCTGATCTGTGAATCATCCATGCCCTGCTATCACCCAGAAGAAGTCCGCAGCTTGTTAGTCCTTTAGCATAACCAAACACCTTAGGAAAAGGAAGACCCAAGCAGGACATTAGAAAGTAAGCATTTATTGAGAGGGATGAAGGTCCAAGATCTGTAAGTTGTCTTGAAGAACAGCGATCTGATTGCATTGTACCTGGGAGGCAGTCATAACTGTTGCCAGAAGTACAACTTAGCTGTTCACATTTTCCTTATCTCACTTTCCTACACATCTCTCTGTCAATATATTTAACCCTTTTAATAGGAAGTGACTATGCACAGGCAGGCTTTGGACTCAAAGATGAAAACAGTCACTAATCACACTTTGATACCTTATGGGTAAACTGATCCATAGTAAATATCTGCATACACATCTTTGAAGTTATCTCCTAGCTTTCACTGCTGTGGAGCAGGCACCTACAGTTATCAATGATCATGTCAACTATAGTAGTTTGGGTATCTAATAATATATTTTGAGTTTGCATTACGGAAACCTTGATTCCTTTAGTCAGCACGAAGACGATCAAAAAGACCACTGTATTTTCAGCTCAGTTTCACTGTAAAAAAAATATAAGAGATATGTAGCTGTTTGAACCACTTCAAAAAACATCCCATTTTCAGACTAAAGAATTAGCCTAGGGAAGCAGAGAGGATCTCAACCTCAAGTCTGCTACAGACTTTCTGTAATACTCCAAGCAAGCATCATCATTAAATTCAACAAAAAAGCAATTTTTCTTCCATCCTCAATCTGTGTTGTTTAGATTTTAAGACAAGCGAAGGGACACTCACTAAAATAAAATAAACAAAAAAACCTCCTGGTTGGAAGAGGCCATGTCACAGTAATTACATCCACAGATACAATTTTTAAAAGAAAACTTAAAGTGACACACTAGCTTTATCAGCAACACTACAGACAATCTTTTGTTTTGGTAAAATACATGCAACAGACATCTACGCATCATTACAACACTGCATCGTGTCACCCCGATGTATAAGGGTTATCTACGAGAAACTTAAAACCCATCGTTCCTTTAACAAATAAAACTCTTGAGCAGTAGGAAGATGACAAAAATGAACTGCAGTTATCTGAAAACCATAACTAGGTATAGATCTACTCTAGGTATTAAAGCATTAATTTCGCACACCTACTCTTTATCAGAGATGACTACCGAAGAGATGTTGGCTTAACTCTTACTGACAGCTGTTTGCACATTGGGGATTTCAAGCTAGGAAAAGGATTTTGATTACTTACACTAAAGCTGCAAAATGTCTCTCAATTCAAATTGACCTTCTCAATTATTTACACACATGATGAAGTCTGAGTCCTGATAACAGCAGTTCCAAAAGTTTGGAGAGGATAGAGGGAGTTTAATAAAGTTTTTAACTGGGGTTAAGAGGGAAGACTAAACACCTGCCATTCTTGAATCTGGTTCCCTAATCCAAAGTTTCAAACTGGAGAGACAAAGTGGCTAAGAGGAAGTGGGCAGGAGACAATAGAGCTGAAAGCCTCTAAAAAGGCAATCAGTGACTGAGCTGCCAGTATTATTTCCTAGAGTGCACCACTATGGTAAAGAAAGCAGTGCTACTAGTTGTGCTGCTGGCAAAGGCCAGTAGTTTTAATGGCATCTTGGCCAGTAAATGCAGCAGCAGCTATCCAGTTTCCATCCTATTTACCAACACCCTGGATACCTGTCACCTACAGAACAGAAATCTCCATTTTTGCCAATCTCCTAAGAAACTGCCAGGTCTCTAAAGCATTTAGCATTTTGGTTTGGAGCAGAAGTGTGGTTTTGAAGCAAATCCCCTACCATCCCCACTACTGTGCACTAGCTTAGTCTGCAGGGCAGTTCTGGTGTGTGACTAGATCCCTTTTAAAGCAAAGTAAACTGCATCTCCAGGCGACGTACAAATCAAGTGTTCTCCAGACAAGAATGGAGATATAAAGGACTGAACTTTGTGTCAGTCCTTCAGACAGCCTCTAACTGCACATGCAGTGGGATGGCTGGGCAAGGGGGAAGTCAGACCAAATCTACCTGATATAAAACACACAAATGACAGTTTATATGGATGGACCTTGGCACCAGTTGCTTCTATTTACTTCTGCACCTCTACTGCACCAGATCGGTTCCTATTAGACATGACAAAGCAGCCTTTTGAAACATTAAGTCAAACGCCTACCATGTCAGTCTCTTCTTCCCCTTTGAGGAAAGAGATGTTGAGACTTTAATACATTTCTTCATATATTACACTAAGCAACTGTGGTGGAGCTTACTTTAATGTTAATGTTTTCAGCACTTATGCATTTTAGTTCTTTAGCGTTTATTCCTGTTAACATGGGATGAAAAGATATGTACCTATTATTCACTCATTCCAACCATTTAAACAATATTGTACTTCACATAAGCTTCCCACTTTGCTCCTCATAAATACAAAATATGACATATGCACAGGCTGCAAGATAAAACAAACATTTAACTTTAAAGGAAAAAAAAAAAGTAATGTAGCACTTACAAGATTTCCTTACCTGTATATTTGTTCATAGGAGATAGGGATGTAGTCACCAGGACTCTGAGTTAAAAGCTGATCTATGGCACTGTCCAACTTTGGCCAATATGTGCTCTTATAGTCTTCAATTGTTATAACATTCATTACTACAAGAAAAAGACAAAACTACATTTAGTAACTTTAGCTAAAAGATTAGAAGCGAGTGAATGCTCTGCAGTTTCAGATCACGCCAATAAGCTGGCCAAAAAAACTGAGAACAGTTCACTTCCACTGAGATAACCCCATCTAAAACTAAAGCCCAGACTTGAATTTGTACCTTTTTATTTACAGAAAATAAAATAAAAGCAGAAAACCTGCCAAATCAGGTTAATATTTCTTAGGGGCCCAAGTAGCAGGGAAAAACAAACTCCTGGGAGTTCTAGCATGACAATAATAATAATAATATAAGAAAACAGTAATTCAGTAGTTAGTTCAGATTAATAAATTACACAACCTTGTGGGAGTCCAGAATCAACAATTAACACTGGGTCCTCACATGCAGGAGAACAAGCTTTAGCCAAGACTGGTAGTTTTTGGAATACTCCTTCCCAGCAGATGTATTAATTTTACAAGTCTCAGGTGGGATCAGCAGCTTCCTTGACCTAAAAGCTGATGCAATTCCCTCTGCCTTCAATTGCAGTTAGGCTTCTGGGCAACTTTTTTGGATTAGTATTACAGTTCCCCCTCTAGCAGGCACACTAATACTCCTTGTCCAGATAAGAATCAACACAGGGAAGAATAGGAGGCATTTAAATTAGCATTCCCCATCACTCCTTGATTTTCCTTCTGAGCTTCCCAACTGCACCCTCTTGCACAAGCCACTCAGTGTGCCTTCACAGACACAGAAGAGTTTTAATCTCACTCTTTTCAGCGAGGATTTCTGAACTAACCACATGTGGCTCAATTCCAATAGCAGACACAATAGAAGGGTTAGCACCTTCCCTTCAGAGACGTACTCACAGGACTACCTTGCTGGCTTGTCACACCACCATAGCTTCACAGCAGCCACTCAAAACAAAGCCCTCAGTAAGTAACAGCACAGGGTATACTTCATATCAAAACTATCCAATCCAGGAAATCCACATGTGGGTCTGGGCTATATGGAACAGAGAATAAAGATAGTTCCCACCCCAAACAATCCAGTTTAGACACTGCACTGAAAAGAAATATTTTGAATAGGGCTGCATTTTAAATACATGTGTAAATGTAGATTCACTGCTGGGTTTGAGGAGCAAGATTTCTGAAATATTATTTTCACAAGGGGTTGAAAGGAGCTGGGTAAGTCACTTTTGGCAGCATTATGAAGAACAATTCTCGGGAAATACAGGCAAAACAGTTAACAGTTATCATGAGAAGAAGAAGAGTATAAAGAGAACGGGGAATAAACAGATGTGTGAGACAAGAAAGCGTTTGAACGCTATCTGTAAGAGCAGGTATTAGATTGCTGTTGTGTGTCCTTTTAGGGTATTTCAGCCAGAAACCTTGCTTAGTGAAGAATGTTAGTGCAGTACTCCTAGCCCCCTCTTCACCCAACTAGCCATTGGTTCACTTTTGCTTTATACCCGTTACAGGAACAGGTAAGGTTAACACAGTGCCCATTAGTGAACGGGTCACCACCACCAAATGCTGCAGGATGCTGTCCCAACACTCCAGCCTGCAATCTGAAAGTACGACACCGTTTGCTAACAAGTCAATAAAGGTCACAGGTCCAGGTACACAACTACCAGGATGTAAGTTAACAGGTCCAGCAAGTCAGCTCCACGATGTAAAAGCATCCATGCAGTCAGGAACAGCCCAGCACCTGTCTGACAGTAAATTCACCCCTTATTCATCTGTCTTGCAATGACTTGCTTGAGTTCTCGTCCCTTACAGAGCCCAGGCTCTGGGCAGATGTTCTCAGGAGCAGCTTCCACATAGTAGCTTTACTATTCATGTTTACACTCAGCAGCAAAATTTGAGCATTTTTATTTCACTTTGTTACCCCCAAAAAGGTGGGTCTCCACAGAAGTGCTCTGTTCCATAGAAAACATTAAACTGAAGTCAGCATAAATATTAGATCAAGTCTTGATTTAAGATTTCAACGTATAATCACACCCGCATGTGGTTTAACATATTAAACGAGCTCTATTCATTTGAAAGAAAACAGTCAAATAAGAATTGAGAACACTGCAAAATCATTTTTTAACAGGCTGTTGAGATGTCAGGTTTGGGTTTTTTTTTTTTTGTTTGTTTGTTTTTGTTTTTTTTTTTACAATATGGAAAAAGAAAGTAGCAGCAGATAGGAAGGTCTGCCCATTAGAACTGCTGCACAGGTAAAGGACAAAATGCTTTTACGAACAGCCCCAGGAGACTTGCATAGGAAACACTGATGAGTTCAAAATAACATTCTAGAAAAGCTTCACTTTTACTCAGAAGACTCTTACAAGTATTATGCCATTTGATTTCCACACTTCAGTTCTGAAACTAAGCCAACCATAATATTTATATAGTTAAGAGTCCAAAGACTACACACTGAACAATCACTATTTTTATTCTGCTAATCCAAAAAAACAAATTAATTTTAAATTTTCATAACTGTCACAAGGCAGTAACTTAACACACACACACAAAGCAAAGGATGACTTAAAGAAGCACCCTCCAATTACAAACTCCGCAAGAACAAACTCAAGACCAGGAAGGAAAGGAATCACACACACAAATCCTTAGAAAGAAAAGAGAGACTGCCCTTTTAGAAACTTTTTTAATTTTTTACTTTTCCATCTTTTTAAGATGTCATTCTTAAATGTTTATCCCTACACTAGGTATTCAAGATTGAAAAGGATTTGTCCAACAGCCTCCACTTCCAAATCGCAAGGAAAGGGTGACACTAAAAGAGGACTTTCATTTCCTTGAGATTTATTAAGTTTCTGAGAAGTGACACAGACATTTTGTAACAAAGCATGCCAGAACGCATGATTTTATCCAACTACAGCAAGTTTGGGGTGGGGCTGGGAGAGAAGTCAGTCTGATCAAATGGAGAGGAAGCCAGTATTTTCCAGCAAATTATAAAAGACTTCACAAGTAAAGCTTGAGAAGCAACTGCTGCTTTTCCATATACAAAAAGTTCAAAAGAAAAACTGTTTAAGTCAAATGCAGCAGTGAAACCATTTACGTGAAAAAGAATATGCATAAGCTTCATATCATAACCTAGATATTTCAGTACCATAGCCATAATTGAAACACAGACTGCTCCAAGCTACCAAACTCTTTGATATCAACTTCAATCAGGAGAATGGCAAAAAACACTAAGATTTTAAAACCAACAAAACCAAAAAGTCCATGAGTAGGCATATATCCCCCATGAAATTGATACAAAAAAACCTTACAAACACACATAGCTCAAAAAAGATGCTAGAATAGTAATAGGTGCAGGACGTGAAGAATAGAATAACAATTAAAAAAAAAAAATCTATGATACTGTTGGTTTTGTTATTTAGACGAGACAACTTAACCTGAAAAGCTACTCAAAATATTTACTACTATACTACTTTACTACTATAAAAAGCATCCTTCTTTTAAAACTATAGCTAAAAAAGCAGGGGAGAGCGTGCGACGGGTAATCCAACCTACTGTCAAGTAAGCAGACAGTGGTCTGACAATTATCTGTCATTCATTTTGACAAAAAAAAAAAATCAAAGAAAGTAGCTAGGCATCTTTCAGAGGCTTTATTTCATCTCACAAAGTGACATATATGAAGCGTTACTGCTTAATTAGCAATGCACCCTACAATCCTAAAATATTTTGTTGAAGTGTACAAACTCTTCAAGCAGATGTCTGAGACTCATCTATAGACTTGTAGCTATCGCTGTGGCTCCACGCTTTCCTTTTTCTCAGCCGTCATGTGCATGTTTACACAATAGATTTTGTTATACCCCGTGCCTGACACATCCTAGCATACATTAGCAAGTTTAGGAATCTGCCCTGTATTTGCTTTCAATTCTATTCTATTTTTATTACATGTTTCTCAGTCTGCGTTAAGACTCGTTAGTAAAAGTAACATTAAATTTTTTCTTCATCAGACAATTTGCCTAAGCAGCAACGCACATACACTGCGCCGAACTACATCATGCAACAGGGTAGTCAACAGATTTAATGGACATGCCAATGCTCACAGCCACATGTGCCCATCCTAAATGGTACTGACATCAAATACATTTATAACCATCCTTGCTTGAAAAGGATGAAAAAACCCAAGAAGGAAAACTCTTCATTTTTCACCACAATTGAGTTATGCTGCAATTACTACTATGGAAGAGTTTTGATTAAATGGTAAAAGTTCTTACTCTTATTTTCTACCTTATGGCCTTTAAAAAATATTTTTCATAACACTACTGCTTTATAAATCCATAGCTATGACTGAAGCTGATCAACTGTAAATAAAGATTTAGTTATAAATTTAACAAAACATGGAAAATCATCTTAATTTTCTCTAACTAGAAGAAAAACTATTAAATGAAATACGCGTTGTTGTTATTATATCTGATTTTAGTTCTCAGTCTCACCAAAATCTCAAGGAAGGAGAATTGGATTTGGTCCCTTTGAAACATTTTAAAGAGTTTCCATCTAACCTTCTTCTTCCATTATTCTGCCAGCTAAATTAGACCAAGAAAGGCCTGTCAGACAGCTTTAGTCTGCAACTACGAACACAAACAAAACCAACATGCTACAAGTAATTACGTATTGGAACACAGGCATTGGATTTTTTGTTTCAGAGGAAAGGTTCAAGAGGAAGAAATCTATCTGAATGTCAGAGGCGCTCCAATGTATCATAGGATTGTTGGAAACCGTACGTCACCCACATTTTTGAAGGTCACCTGTAGGATAACCTGTCTAAGACTAAGCCTCTGCATCATGAAGCAAGGCATGAGTCTTTGCTCGTTCAACTGCAAAAAGTTCTTCGTGCAGCAGAGAACAGACAACTTCCCTATCAAGCTTAAGACTGACAATCAGCTTCTGCCATTGCTAAGACTGAGCAGGCAGGAGGGGATCTAGCACATGCTGTCTCCCTTTTCTTTGTATATTTACATCAAAAGTGACCTTTCTCCCTTTTCTATACGTGAAAATTAAACAGAGGCGATTAAGGGATCCTCTGTCAGAGCCAGGATTAGAACAGGCAGGATCCCAACTCAGCTCCTGTACTTTCTCAATGCATACTACTTCACTGGACTTGTTCTGTTCATATAGACATACCGTCAAAACTATCCACAACACAAAGGTGTAGGAAAGTTCTAATGAACTTAACTCAGAGAATTTTGTATTTTACAGGAATTTTAATTTTTTTTAAAACAATACTTAACATCAGTAAGACAGACATTGTGTTGGGATACCAATGCTGGAGAAGTGAAAACAACAACTCAAAAACCACACCCTAAGTAAAATCATGCACAGCCGCTTCTTCTCCCCCTCAGACATAAATTATAGGTTAGCTGGAAAGTCACCTTCCCATTTGGTGAAGATCCAGCTTGAAAACCATTTTCACTCTGAAACAGAAGGAAAAACTAAGACTCTCAATTTCTGGATTGAGAATTCAAGAGCTTAGATTAGCAAGGCCGAAAGACATTTCATTTCAACTGTCTCAAGTGTTTACAAGCCACCCCAAGGTACCTGGAGCCCTGACAAGCAGGGCAGGCAGCGAGCCAGAGAGCTCATGGAGTCTGGGAGCCTCAACTTCAAAGCAGCCAGCCTTGGCAGTGTGCCTAGAGCCATGAAACCCAGGCTACCAGAGAAGCAGGGATCCAGAAGCCTGAACTTTGAGAGTCTGATCAGCTCTGGAGCTGAGCTGCTGAGGAGCTGGACAGGTGAGCTAGCATTGGGGAAAGGGGGGAAAACAAAGAAAAAAGGTGCATTTCCCATCAAAATTTCATCAGGGCAGTTACACGGTTACACTTCCAGGAATACTTCTAACTAGCCAAATCCAAGTTTTCTGACAGCCATTAGAGAAAAGGGCATATTTTACCCAGAGGCATGACTTCTGGAAATAAAAAAAGAACTGAACAGCAAAAAAATCTTCCCTTCCCTCAACATTAGCTCAGCAAAACAACAGAAAATTTGCCATTTCTGTTAAAAGCTACATGCAAAAGATGTTTTGGAACTATTTTTTTGCGGGGTAAATCCGTCTTCAGTTGTTCTCATCAGGACTTTGCAGACATACGCCCCTTCCAGGATAGCACACCCCTTCCAGGGGCTCTGCACACATTGCCATCTGCCGTCAGCAATCACGAACAGGTTTCAGACCCATCTTCGGGTTTTTCAGGCAGAAAGAAAACGCCTTTAGGAAAATACAACCTGAGCTAAAAGCTTCAGGAAAAGCAACAGTGCCTCCGTACAGCAGAAAACCCTGCCTACACTCGCTCTCCCAGTTCTACAGCCAGATCTACCGCGTCACCTTGCCGTGACAGGAAAGCAGCAGCGGAGGTCGGGCTGCGTGCAGGAAAGGTTATTTTCTCCTTCCAAGGCGCTTTAACCCACTTGATTTCGCTTCGAGAAGCCTCTCGGGCCAAGACTCACGTAAGGGACCCGCCGTAGGACATACCCGAGCCCACAGGCGCGGGAGAAGCGAGCAGGGGGCAAGAGGGGGCGGCGGGGGAGCGCAGGCCGAGGAGGGAGCGGCTGACAGCGCGGCGGAGCCGCCCGAGGGCGGAGGCCCCCCGTGCGCCCGAGGGCCCCGG
The DNA here is from genome assembly GCF_000699105.1 of Pygoscelis adeliae. Taxonomy (NCBI): domain Eukaryota; kingdom Metazoa; phylum Chordata; class Aves; order Sphenisciformes; family Spheniscidae; genus Pygoscelis; species Pygoscelis adeliae. Next base: position 13,202,483 of record NW_008824986.1, on the reverse strand, counting down.
GGCGGCGGGCCGG
>NW_008824986.1:13152225-13201659 GCF_000699105.1 Pygoscelis adeliae | reverse complement strand
CGCCGTTGGGCTTCCCTTTCCCGGTGGGGGGGGAGCGGCAGGACTGCCGCGGCCGGGGCCTGCGCTGGCTCTCGGGCCCTTTGGCTACATCCCCCTCTAGCGGGAAAGCGCTCCGCAGGCCGCAGGGGTCCGGGCGGGGAAACGGGCGCTGCCACGGCGGAATCCCCGTTAGAAGAACGCTCAAACACGGCTGTGGGTGTTGCGGCACCCTTCCCGCTCTTGCTTTGGGATCCGCGAAGTGCCTGCACAACGTTGCAGTTACACGGTGTCTCCCTTCTCCTGTTAATGGGGGGAAAGCCCACGCAAATAAGACATAAAACCGTTCATCTTGTCAATGAACAACGTAACGGTTAAAAACAATTTTTTAATGTTGTCTAGTGCCTTCAAGTACACTCACTTCAGGTTTTATTTTCATTTGCAACTGGCTACTGCGATTGGAGAACTGAAATGAATGGTGGGTTTTTACCTAAAATAAATTTCCACTGTGGGTTTTTGCTCTTGCTTGGCAAACAAAAAAAAAGTGAAAAACGTAGATAAAAGCAGAGCTGTCTAACCTTCTTTCCAAAATGTCTCATGAAAAGTGAAAAGCATGTCATTTGTTTTCCAAAAAGAAACGCCCATTTCTGTTTCAGCATGAGACAAAATTGTCCTATTTTATAAAAGCAGAAGATGCCACTGATACGCTGCACTTCGGAACGGCTCTGTCTCAAGTTGCTTTGATAAAGGCAAGCGATGAAAAGAATTGGTCCCTATTGCATTTTTTTCTTATATACTTGAACTAACAAGTGTTTTTCGTAGACGTAAAGATCACGCTGTGAACATCGATGGTTTGTCCAAACCAGTTTCTCTGTTTTCTATCTCAGCAGACGCCAGCGAGTCACAGTTTGTCTCAGAGGCCAAAAGCTGATGTGGCGCATCACGTGCAGATCTTAGATTACAGATTCAGCATATTCACATGCCTTTTGTGGCTGTTGATTTATTTCTATCTACACCTTAACCACAGCTGGAAAAAGGACAGCAAGGACATTTTTGTTCACTTCTGCTGCACCTTTGCATTTACTGAGTGGGATGTGTAATATAATGTAAATATCAGTGGAGTCATTTATCATGGATATTACACTTGGAAAGCTAAAGCAGCAAGCCATTTTTAGCTTAGGTAAGTAAGTGTTGCAATTTTCTGGTAATCACAAAGAAACATAAATGAAGTTTGCAGATCTTCACTGCTTCAAGGCACACGTGTTTGTGTTCTCAACCTGCAAAGCAACTCTGTCATACCCTCCTACTCATCCGCTTCCACTGATCTCGGGAACGGGTCTCTCATTGTTTGCCAGTATTTAAAAACACTGTGACATGAGGAGAAATCAGGAACTTATCCTTATCAGCATAGCTTTATCTTTGTCTTACTAATTTCAAAAGCGCTTATGTTAACATCTAAGAGCAGAAGAAAAGTATGACAAACCCAGCATTTTTCAGTTCTAGGATTTCTTATTTTCTGTTTCATACTCTCTTGTTGCACACACCTATTTTTGTAACCATCTCTGTAGTTTACTGACCAGCTGGGGTCTTCTGGGTTTTTTTGCCATGATCTTTAAAGGGATGTTTCCTTTCTAATCCCTTTCACAATGTTCTTTGCACTGTGACTACACTCACTGCACTTCCTTGTGGCAGGAGTCCAAAAAAGCTTAGGAAATACTTCACTATGGAGTTCTGTACAGAGCCTCCTCTGTTGCCTTGTGCAACAAGCTAGCTCATCTTACAGATCAAACAAGAAGCTCTTTCTTGCCTCCCATAAGGCAAATGACAAGCTGCAACAGCCATCTATGGCTCATGCTATTTAAACACATGACTGCATGCTGATAAAGAGGCACTATCAAATACTTCATCATTAAAGCAGCACTTGTTTTTGCATGCACTTTCGAGACTTCCCCGCATCATTTCCTTTTTTCCTCGTCAGCATGTGGAAGTTTGATTCAGGCTTTAAATACTGTCTTGGCAAAATTACATTTTGCAATACCACAACTATAATTACTTTCAGTATTAGTTGAGAATACAACGTACAAATGCGATTCTGACAAGACCTGAGTATCCTCACATCTCCATAAAATCCCTGGAGACTTGAGACTTGTCTTTATTGTAACTAGCTCATCAGTAGACTATAGTACTTTCACCGACGAAGTAACATGCAGATGTCACACGTCCATTTTAGACTCCTGGATCCATATTTAATTACCTAGACAAGCATCAGAAGCGTTCATTACATCTCATAATATTTACCTTTTTTTTTTTTTTGGCTCAGCACTTTTGATAACCAGGTCACAGCCACAAGCTTTACTACAAATTAAAAGGGAACAGTACCCACGGAACGTGGGAGTCATTAAAGAAGTATTTTCTACACAGAAATTTGTAGAAATGAGGCTACAAAGGAGCTTCTTCTAGGCTTTCAGAAGCAGGCTGTGACACTTGCTTCTGCTTTTCCGCTGGATGTTTCTCTTGTGTAATTTCAATTTTATATGAACATTTGTATCAATCAGATAAGGGTATTTTTTCTTTTTCCTTAGATATTTGTGTTTATAAAGCAGAATTATTAGGTACCCCAGAACAGCTGTTGCTGTACTCCATGTCACAGCTGGGTGTATGTAGGGAGCAGTTAAATGATGTATGAGGCCTGTTGGGAAAAGACATGCATAACTTGTTTTATTTCCTGCTTTTGGTAATAAACATTATGACATGGATATAAAATATCTTTTTATTTTAAAACAGACCATTTTTCCTTATTTCCCAAGTCCACTAAAGTCAACAGGAAAGCTTTCATTAATTTCAATGGGATTTCAATCAAGCCCTAACACAGCATGCTTTCCAGATTTATAGCTCTGGTTCTAAAAATCAAATGAAAAAATAAAATAATTCTGACAAGAAAGAAATATGAATGCTAAGCAGAGCTTTAAATAGCAGTCTGTCAGGAGGAGCATGAAACATAGCTCTTGCAATGGCAAATAAGACAGCCCCTTGCAGAATACTGGTGGAGAGCAGATAAACCGAAAGGGAGGTTTGAATGCTCGTTATTTTTGAGACATATTTTGACAATCATCTCCGAGAAATTACTTGCTCGAGCTCAGAGATCCGACAGTCCCTCTGCAGTCTGGCAATCTGTGGCATACCCCTTCCAACAGCAACTACCGCTTAGGGCAAGCTGATTAGTGTAAAGTTTTCATGAAAATGTGGCAGTTACGGTATGGAGAGACCACCCTTAGTGTTTCTCACTATATACAGTCTGCGAACACAGCCTAGCTACAGTCTGTCTCATTATATTACAATCTCTTTTTTGGTCTTTGCCTAGGGAAAAAAAAACAAAACAGCTTATGTGATAAGTCCTTGGGAACTAAAAGCTGTTAACACGTTTTATCAGCAGTATCGATTTCTGAGAATTCAGAAGAAGGAAACATAGCACCAGCAGAAATCAGCTGCCTGAAGAGGAACAATCCCTGCCATCTTCCACAGGCAGAAGAAAGCAAAAGAAAGCGTGTATTATTTCGAACATAAGGAAATCCCAACTATGCCCCACCAAAACAGCAGAAGCATGCTCTTGCAGGTGCCAGCACAGTGCCTTTGGTGAAGAGACGCACGCACTCGCCACACAGCCAGGGAACAGCAGAGTAAATGTAAGCTGCTGATCAAAACCAAACGCAAGTGCTCCAGAGATGTTTGTCCTTTCTCCTGTACTGCACTGGACATATAGGTATGCTCTTGCTGGGCAGGGCACAACAAAAATACATAGTCAAATCACGTCATATTCTCCTGAAACTAACAAAAGAGTCGTAGGAGACACGCCACGGTCTGCTCTCTGTTACCCCTGGGTGCATATGCAAAAACTCAGCCGGATAATTTGCATTTAGGGTAACTGGGGAAGTCTTACATTAGGTTCAAGTGCATACTTGCTTCTGTCCTTTAGCAAGCAAGGCTGTGGTCCGCCTCTCCGGCCTTACAAAGAGAACAGGACCCAGAACTGTGTGAAGCTGTTTATAATGCAAATATATTTTCAAACCAGCTCCCTTTTCTCTGCCTGAATGCTGTCATCAGCAGGATTTTAAGAGCACAATGACTACAGTAGTATATCCACTGAAATTTTTCCAACCCCACTAGTGGTCGCATTCCCTGCATCATCTGTGCCTGATGTGAGAGCCCTCAGTGCACTAACTGGCTATAATTAACATGCCAGTCTCACCTAGGACCCCCACCCATAAACCTTCTGCCCTTTTGTCCAGGAGCTGCATTTAAGCTCAGAGCTTGAGGTTCACTCCTTGCCTGTGCTATGTTGTGTATGTCCTGTTACCTTCCCCTACCAGGTCTGTGCATGTTACTGTCTCCCTCATAAATTATTAAACAGGATTATTTCAAGGTCTGTGTCACTCCGTTCCTGGATATGAGGATAACTCAGTATTTGACCCATGGGAACAGGCAGAAGAGACAGCCCTGTGCAGCCGTGTTCCCTGGGCCAGAGCCTCGGCTGAACGTACTCTGGATGCTCTGTTATGTCAGTCAGGCACGTAAAGCAATGCCCTAACCTGAGCCCTGAGGATAGCAAGATAGGTGGCATGTGTATCCTATAATTTTACAGCACATATATTTTGCTCATATGGGTTTGGTTTTGGTTTTACAGCACCAGTAAAAAGCACAATTCTTTTAGTATAATTACACTACAAGCATTTTTGTGGCATGTGATACAGGTTAATCCTTCTAACTACAGGCATGACCAGACTCTTCTGTCCCGTAAGCCAATATCAAAAGGAAGTCACGTTTAAATAATAAAATGTATTGGCTGGTATTCATTAGTAACCATACTTTGGTTGTTTCTTGGGCCTTTGGTCAGCCAGTCTAATATGTCTGGACGATACTGGGCCAGTGCGAGCAATAGAAAGGAGTCTCTGAAACTGTTCAGCACTTTACGAAACCAGCCGCCTGCCTCCAGCACATGTGAAAAATCTGGAGTGCGATCTATCAGTGCTTATGCACCACAAAATATGAAGACAATTGAAGATAATTCCCTACCACCAGGGAAAGCTTCAAGCATCTGAAAGCCCAGGATGGATGCAGGCAGCCGGCCACGGCTCTTGCCCGGAGTGTGCACCACCTCTTGTGTGCAGTTACACAAAAGGTGAGGTTTTGGACGTATCTGAGCTACCCATGGCAGCTAATACCATGCCAGAAGGTCACGCATGTTTGGCCATTGCGTGACACCACCAAAGGCAACGCTTCCACCAGCCAGGCTGAGCCATCGCCACGGGGCCAGGGCCGGCCATGCCGCTCCCGGCAGAGGGGCCTGGCACTGCGCGGTCCTCACAGGGGACGTGATGGCACTTTCATGCAGCTTTCTTCAAACCCGTGGCTCTCAGCCCTTGTGCTGGATGTTGCTCGTGCAGATTCTCCACCGAGGGTCCTCACCAAGACTGGCTCCAGCCCTGCACCACCTGCGCTCAGCAGCTCAGCCGGCACCAGTGTGGTCTCACTGAGGCCAAAGCAGATACATCATTCTGGCTCCCCGATGGATTTAGGTTCTTCAAGAGAGGCCCGATGCATTTAATGCAGTAAAAAGCTGTGGGGGCTGTTTCACCAATGCTGTTCTTACAGCCTGTCATTAGATGTCAGCCCACTCCCCTGGGACCACGGGGCTGGGCAGGTCATCAGCCACACAGCCGCATCCAGCAACATGTGCTTATAGGGTAGCATTTGGCAATAAACACGAAAAGCCCCAGTTTTATTAATGCAAAAGGAAGAAGCAAAACAGCATGTAAATTTTCTGCTGTTTCATCATGTTTTCTCATTTGACTTGCTCCATTATCTCCTGGTAATCTTCCGCCCAGCCTCCGCCTCCGCTCGGGTGTGCAGGGTATTGTAAGCTCTCTAAAAGCACCCCATTTATCAAACAAGTGCTTCTTGACTAAAAGCCAAAAGGAAACTCTAGACTTCTCTGAGCAGATTTTGTTTATTGTATCATTAAGTATTTCATTTCTTTCTCACAATGTATTCAGAGAATACATGTGAGTCCGTGAAAACTTTGGTTCCAGTAAAATAAGAATAAATAATAGAATACATTAAGTAACATTTTCAGAGAATCTGCCAAAGCTTTTGTGCATTAATCTTCGATCCAGGTCCCCCTTTCCACTTCTTAAGCTGAGAATTCAAATACGAAGATGTGTTGGGTATAAAAGCACAACAATTTTAGTCATTTAAAAAAAAAAAAAGTTAAAAGGATTTTTATATTAACTGATGCCAATACGATTTTCTCAGTAGTGAGGAACTTTTTTAAAACGGACATTACCAATACATTTAGGTGTAAAATTTAGGAAATATTTGGGAGCTTTTCATAATAGAGTGAAAACTTGCATTCCTTCTAGACTTTCCCCAGGTAAGTGTAACAGCAGCATTGTGCCAGTTACCGAGAGCCATCAATGTAACAAAACATTCTGGTTCATTTTTTCCAAAATGAAAATAAAAAAAAACCAGCATAAACAGTGATGGGCAGACCACCCTGTAAAGCGAACTGTCATTCGCCTAGAGGTGGAGCCAGTCATCTGCAGGGCTGAACATAGAGGAATGACATTTTCTGAGCAGTAACACAGGAAAACTGAAAAAAGAATATGTAAGTCGTGTATTTGCTTGAATGATGGCTATATGTGTGTGATACGTCCTCACCAGTAGTGAGCAGGAGATTACTGGAAGGTTTAGAATACATTTGTGATAGCCACAAGAGAATTTTTCAGGGCAAAATCTGGGAAGGGAAACTGGGGCGGGAAGGAAGAATCATTGCACAAGCAAAAACCATATCTAAAGGGGAAGAGAACAAGTAGCACCTCCCTTACAGAGTAATGCTTTGCTGCCCTACTGTATAGAACCTTACTAATGATTACTGTCTTGCACAATGCTTTTAGGCATTAGGCAGCACTTCTCTTGCTGTTTCAAAAATAGGCCTTTCTAGGACAGTTTAATCAGATAGTAAGACAGCTTTCTCCATCACATCTTTCGTTTGCTTTCACATCTAAGACGTTCTGGAAAATAATTTGTGCACCACATATCTGGCTGGCGTGAACCACCAGCGCGCAGCAACAGAAGAACTGGTGCCCAGTCTTTGTTTTGTATTAGATACTGGATATCAACTTCCTCATTCTTGGTATTTTCTCAGAAAATGGAAAAATAGCATCCACCGTTCCTCCTGCTGGAAGATAATGCATGAATCCACCGTGTCCAAGTTTTAAACTGGGGCACCATCTTTCCGTAACTATAAGAGAAGAAATACTGCTTCATTAAAACTTTTTCTGTCAATAAACTGCCATGGTGGGGAAGGCTTTAATGACAGTCTCTTTGTGGTTATCATAGCTATCGCATGGTTTCTTGGTCTGCTTTTGATTTGGTACTTAAATGAAGGCCCACCCATGTATTCTGTGGGACCTGGTGCCACTTCCCGCTTTCCAATCTGCCTTCTCTGGGTTGACAAGTTGACACCTGCTCTGATCTGCTCCAAAATCTCAGCTGGCCAAACTAATGTCCCCTTTGTAAAATACTTCAGGGCGAAAGGAATTACACAAATGCAAGAGGTTTTACAGACAAACTTAAACACAGAAATAACAAATGCAAGAGATTTTTAAGTGTTCTTAGTCAAGGACCAAAGACACACAGATGCCAGCCTCTAGCCCTCATGATTACTGTTCTTAGGAGTGCGGCAAGTGGCCTTACCTTAATGAAACTTCACAGTTAGCATTCCAGCCTCATCCTCCTCGATCTGCCCAGAGCTTTGGCATCATTCACCACCCAGTCTTGTCTTGCCTGGCTTCTTTGCTCAGTACTGTCTAATTTTCTTCCTACTTCTTCAGTTATTTCTTCCTTTCAGCCTCTCTTCCCCCACCCAGGTTGTGTTTGTGTCCCTGGCTAAACTTCCTCTCCTCCTCCCTTCCTTTCTGGCAGTAATACAATCTCAACGTGTCAAAAACTATAAGCTCAACTTCAAAGAGAGCTTTTAATTTCCCTCCAGACTCACTACCTTATCTCCTTCCCTTACCTCTTCTCTTGGGCACAGTCCCATCATCCCACCTGGGTGCTGCCCTGGCTTGGGCCTTCGTGTCCCACATTCTGCCATTCTTGGAAATTGGTGCAAGTAACATTTTGGCATACGCCCTCTCTTACCCACCCAACGGTGCGAGCCTTCTGAGCAGATTTTCTCCTCTTTCCTCAGTTACAGTAACCTTCTTTTCAGTTCCCCTCAACAAATGTGGTCATGTTCAACCCCCTTCTCCATCGCATCAAACAGAAGCTTCACTTTCAAGGTTCTTTATGATCCAGTTCTTGTCTTTCATTAAGTATCAGGAAACCAACTCTGTCCTCCAATCCATTCAGGATAAAAGCCCTTATCTCCCACTTGTTAAAACACTCACTAAGGCACCTTTGTGCTTTTTCCCAGGCAGCTATAAGTATCTGTGAAACTATCCTCATTATCCTGAAAATTCTCCTTTGACATTACGTCAATAAAATCCTTAAGTGTTCGGCTGCCGGTGTGCTGAAACCCTCTGACTAACAGTGGCTCATATTTCCTTCTGCCTCCCTCCCTGTCTATACCCATTCATTACTTCTTGTCTGATAGCGAGATCTCGGGGTCTGAAGGACAGACATTGCCCTTCTCTCTCACAGCCCCCACCACAACCGGGTCTTCATCCGTGACCAGCTTCTGTATTACAACAGTAGGGGAGTAAATCAATCCATAGTCTTTTCCCATCAAAATTGTGCTTCAAACCTTTTTCTAATTGATACCATACTCATCCCAAGTTCACCACAGACTGCAGGAATTTAGGTGCAAACGACATATACAATATTGCATCATAAAAGGAAGCAATGAACTAGCAAGAACGTTGATGAACATTATTGAAGACTAATTCTGACTTCATATCAGAATGAAAGAAAAAATAAATACGGAACTTCCTGATGGCACATCAGCAGAAAAGTGATAAAAACATGCAAAAGCATTCCTGGGAGTTTTTTTATACATACAATATTTTAAATTCACACCTTTGCTTCTGTCAAGCATTTGTATCTAACCACTGGTAGACCTTCTCAGGAATGAGAATAGAAGGAGAAGGAAGCTTTTAAAGGATTCTAAAACTCCAGCGCCCTTTAAATGTCATCTTTCGACGTTGGAGTAAATATCAAATCCCATCCTGCTTTGCAGTTGTTCCGTGGTAATAAGTAACATTAACACATTATGCTTCAGGACAATTAGTTTCTCTGCTCTTGCCACTCCTTCTTGCAAGCTGCTCCTTCCCTGCTTCAAGACTGATTCACCAGGACAGATTTTATTTCTAAATCAGAGACCTATGCACTTGGCTTCATAGGTGTCTCTCTTGAAGTCAAAGCAGAATTCAAAGAAAATACTCTTTCACATTCATATGGTCAAAAATACTGTGTTTTCCCATTAGACAACAATTTCTAAGCCATAAATCTTTTCTAGAGCAACTTTTGCTGGCAGAATTATGGTGGCAGCAGAGCTAGCATAGCATTCTTGATGCTTTACACTGCAAACACTACCAGTTTGACATATGCCTAAGTCTAGAACAGAGGGACTAAGCTTTTAAATAGCTTAATTCATTGGTGCGATTTCTTTGATGTATATCAGCTGAAAATGTCTCCCAGGATCAAAATCATAATGGAGATGCTACAAAACAACAAAGTGAATGGAAAACAATGTAGGAGCAAATATAAACAAAATAAACTTTATTTACAGTGAATAAAAGGACATGGGACAATAACAAACAAATCTCTTTTTGTGTATTCATTAGTGCGACTTAAGGCACGTGGAAATTTTACTACAAAACTCACTGCTGCAATGCATAAATTAAGAAAAGCACAGGGACTACTTACTGTTACAGCAAGAAATCTCAGCTGAATCTAACCACCTTTCATATAGTTTTCTTCAAACATTCTCTGTTGAGGTGCAATGAGAATTACCATATTATAGGTGAGCTTTTATGTGCTGCTTTATAAAAGAAGTTAACTTCTGTACAAAAAACCCCAAATAAATAGAACACTATGGAGGAACTGGTTGAATGAGACAAAACAAATTAAATACTTAGTAATCTGATACTTAAATAAAAATAAATAAAAAAGGTAGCAAGTAGCCTGTCATGAATATTACCTTCACAGACAGGAAATTACTTTAAGTTCTCTTTAAATGTTTCTTCTGTAAGTGCAATAGGTAAAGAAAAGCCCGTATGACAAAAATAACGGAAATTAGGTCAGCTTCTTGACTCATCCATCAGTGTAAATGCAGCACATCTCCAGCTCATACGATTCCAAAATCATTTAAAGTGATTGTTTTCAAGTCAATCTTCCATCGCCCACCTTTCTTTTTGCCAGAGGCCAGAAATAGCACCTCATAATTTATCCTCTAATGTCAAGCTTTGCAACAGCTGCCCCCTTCTGAGCCATTGAACTCCGTTTACTGCTTCTCCTTTCAATATACACACTGGAACTATATTTTCTCTATTGCATTCACCTGTCAAATATGGTTTAAGAGAACACGCTTCAGATAATGCTAAGAAATGCTACATCCACAAGACTACTCCTGTGCTTATAATTCAGTGTGTTCGTGAACTGTCTTGAAAAGCTTACAGAACTTCATCGCCCTTCAACACGTTGCAATGAACTAATGCTCCTAATTTATGGGTTGGATGCCAGAGAGAAGTTGGCTGATAATTTTTAAATTTCTAAAATTAGCAGTTCCCTCGGACCTAAACATTCCAAATTTCTGCCCAAAAAAATGGTGAAACCTTCCCTGCTCTTTTTCCAATCACCCTGTATCATGACCAGTCTGGGACACTTACCTCCCGGAGCCTTTCCCATTTCCCAGGTCAGGGTGCAAATATCCTCCACGTGCTGCCTCTGTGAAGATAAGACTCAGGCATGACAAGCCCTTGTCCCTCTCCATCTTGACCTTGATGCTCTGCTTTAACCAGGAGAGAAACTTGGGTGCATGGGTCAAAAGCAAATGCACTTTGGACAGGTGCCTGTTCTGGGCAATCAGGAGTAGGATTGTACTATGGCTTGTGCTTGCCATTCAGCATAGATGTAGCGTCCTTCCTTTTATGAAAGCTGATTACAAGACCCCAGTGTACCCAGCCTGCTCTGCACAAGTTCTTCCTTCTCTGCAACTTGCCAGAAAGTCTCTCTGGCTTTTCACATTGCCCAAATGAAATTTAGCCTGATCCAATCGGAACAACACTGGTGGAAGGGACCACAACACTTCTGCCATTTCTTATCTGTTGTAGGAGTCTACCTGGAAACACATGCCCAGTCCCAGGGCCCTGCTGTACCAGGTGGGTACTAGCCAAGAGAGTAATGTAGCAACAAATCTCTGCTCTGCACAATTTACTGAGCAGATGTTGGACAGGATAAAAAGAACAATCCAGACGATGAGAGAAGTCTTCTGAAGTTGAATCTCACCATGCCAGGTTATTCTGTTTCCACACCCTCACTGCTCTGAAGCCACAGATTCACAATCCCTGTATGAATGTGCACAGTAAGATTCAAGTAGGTGGCAACTGGCATGTGGCAGCTGGAATCCCCTTATGTCGGTATCTGCTTCTTCATCTTTCAAAAAGTAGAAGCAGCAGCCGGTCCGAACTGGAATGCAACCAGCTTCATGTTGAAAAGGGAAGAATTCCCTTTAAGAGGTTAGTATCCAGCCTCAGCTTTGTCCAGCACCACCTCCTGAATAGCAAGAATTATGTTTGAAAGGTATGTTCTTTTGAGCAGCTCCTGAATAGGAAAAACTATAGGAGACTGCACATTTTTACAAAGAAAGGATGTGCTCTTCTCCATTTACTGATCCAATGCTCAAAGAGCACAGAAATCACCTCCTGCGGGTGCCAGGCTTTGAGAACAAAACAAAACAAAAAAAGAAAAATGGATATTCTGGTAACTATGGAGAGGCTAAAAAAACATTTTTCTAGGTCACTGAAAGCAGGCAAAACACAGGAAATGTTTTCTATTGCCTCTCCACTCTCCTCTCTGCTCCCCCAAAACATAAATAGTTCTGTGATTCTTTGGAAAGCTGCTCTTTCCTTGTTGAATCTTGAAAGAAAATATAATTGCTTTTTCCATATACCGGTAATGATGAGAGAGACCAAGATACATTTTTTACATAAAGCAATACGTCATTCATTAAAATTACTACTGCCCGAGTTGAGGAGTTTCTAGCAGGAGTGACATCTCAGAACATATATTGAAAGGAAGTGAGATAAATATAAATTGTCTCCTCTTACTTTTACACAACACATCAAACTCTAGTTTGCAGCTTAACAAAATCTGTCTTTCATGTCCTCATAGGAGTTGCGTGTTTGTTAAAATACCAACCCAAAGCTGGTATGTACATTTATCTATGTATATATGATAGTAAAAAAACTAATTCTCCATTATTCCAAGTGTGACCAAATCAGTTCCTAGTGAAATATTAAATCTTCTATAATTCTTTGCATTCTATGTGTATAGATTTAAACAATATTGGACTAAATATCATTTGTTATGCCACTACAATCAACAAATGGAAAGAAATATTAGGCTTAAGGGATACTTTTTCAATAGTGAAGGTAAGTAATTAGGAGTTGTGGTCAGTGAAGGAAGCAGCGGACTCTCTGTTACAAGCATCATCACTCGGTAAATCAATGATGCATTCTGGCTTATGATGCAGTGGTCCTTTCTAGCTTAAAAACTTCTAGAAGTTCTCTCTACTGATGATGTCATCTCTGATGATACTGTATCCTCTCTGATATACAGTATCAGCAACAGACCTGCTAGACCTCGATGGCATTCATTCCAAGAGGCCTTGTATCACATGAAATCCCAGAGCTCTCATGCAACGAAAATAACGGTATGCCCTTGGTCAACAGCAATTTGTTCACTGTCTGTCAGTTCATTCCCTTCGAGGACGGCATCGCCCAGCAGCAGAACCCAGTGCCTATCACACAGGGGTGCATAGCTGGGAGATAAAAGTGAACATGCACTTTTTTTTCAAGCAGAGTTACAGAGTTAGAGTGACATCCCTTTGCCTAGGATGCACCTAGCTGTACAGCAAAGGCAACACATCAATTGCTGATGTTATCAAAGGAAATAGCATTTCCAGCCATATGGGAAATATGTCAGCAAAACAAATGGATTCAAATAAACAGCAGCAGAAGGCACATAGAAATATTGATTCATGCCTTTTTATCCTCCGTCCTTTTCAAATGGTCCCTTTCCAGCACTCAGGCTGCTGTGATAAATGCCTCCTCCCCTTCCTGTATTCTTGGCTATTGAGAATACACTTTGTGTGATTTTCTGAGCAGGGAGGGAAAAAAAATAGTAAAAAAAGAGACACCTACACTTTTCAGTGATACTGGTTTCGAGCCATTGACTCACTCTGCAGTATCAGGCATTGCTTTGTACATCTCCCTAATACAACAATGGCTGATTTGTATCAAGGTGCTTCTCAGTAAAGACAAGGTATTTGAGAAAAACACTGAATTAAGTGTCATTAACAAAAGATTAGCAGTAGAAATGCATCAAAGGAAGCACGATCAAAATCACTATAAAGTGAGCAACTGAAGCAACTGGAAAAGTCCTTCCCATTCAGACAGGTCACCTATTCAAGTCAAACCTAAATCAAAAGTGAAAATGAGTCTTCTGTAGCTTTGGAGAAATGAGACAAGAGGTCTCTCTACCAGGTTTACATTTGATAGACAGCCCCGTCACAAAAACAGTTGCTGTCAGTTTTAGCAAAGGACAATGCAAGGTTGTAGATCTGGCTAATTCAATCAAAATATTTGTAAAATAAATATTATGCTCATTTTTTTGAATAAACGCCACTACCAGAAGAATTTGCCAGCTAACCATAAAAGCACAGAAAAGATGGGCAAATGGTTTTTGTTAGCTGCAGGTTTGTGAATGGATGAGGGGGAGGCCACAAAGCGCAGGCAGCATCCGAGGGCTGTAAGCCTTCAAAACCTTGTAGTGAGGGTCCCAACTGCAAAGGAATATCAGCTACCAGCAGAAGTGCCATCTCCTGCTTTCCTATCCCAGCTACCTCCAGGGAAGCACAACTTTCTTCAGTGTTTGCAGACAAACAGCATTGTATCAGTCACCAATGCCACCTCTTCTCAGTCTATCTAATGCCTAAATTAAGTAAAGCATTTGAGGAATACCAAGAAAACTTTAACTCCTGTCCTTCAGCATACCTAATACCCTGGCTTCTCGAAGCAGAGCAGTGCTGCTGGTTCAAGTCTTGCCCATCCCCGAGACAAGACAATTCATCTTCAAAGTGGAGGCAGTGAAGAGATGTTGCTGATTCAATCCCTGTACCCCAAGGGCACTGCCCAATGATTTCATAGGTACAGGAAGGGAAAAAAAGCCTTATAAACATAAGGAATTGTTTGTGCTGACCTCAGCCCGTTGGACTGGTTACCCTAGCTGGCACTGATCTTGTGAGAAGACAGCCCTTCCTGCTTCGGGTGAAGGCACAGGCTAAAACCCCTTCTTAAGCTCTTGGGTTCACGGCCTATAGCACCATTCTTGGGGAGGAACGTGGGTTTTTAGTGAGTTGGTGCTGTTCTGCTAAATGATCTACACGTGCTTATTCCCCTCCTCCTGTGCTAGTTGTCCTTTTTTACTGCTATAAAGGTGTTAGTATGACTGCATGAATAACTGCCCCTGATGAATTTCAGGAGTTTCAACACATACTTTAAAAGCAGACGTCATTAACGAGTATCTATTTGACCACTGACAGCTGAAACAGTGAGAAGAGCAATCATTTAATAACAGTTAAGGTTAAATATATTCCTGTAGTTTATCATCATTCACTTTTCCTAAATGCATGACATCAGGTAGTAAACGTTGAGAAGAAGGACAGTGTGAGTTACGCGGTATGGCAGATATAACTATCAGCAGTGGGCTTTAACATCAAGCCAATTCAAAACAGGCATCCGACAGGCAATGCCAGGGGATCATCATATGACATTGAAGTCCTCACAATATCATCTTTTCATATATGTGATATATTGGAGGCAGCTCTTGGGTAGTCCATAATGGCCCACCTGCCACCACAGTGATATATATGCTGTATATTAAGGAAATGAAACAGGAATTATGCACGATGCATCATTTCTCTTGCTAGCGCTGTTGGGCGGGGAAGACTGCAGCGCCCTGTTTCTTCAGGATAAAACAGGATTCTTAGTGCTTTATTGATATAGAATAGAACAAAATAGAACAGAACAGAATATTTCAGTTGGAAGAGACCTACAACAATCATCTAGTCCAACTGCCTGACCACTTCAGGGCTGACCAAAAGTTAAAGCATGTTATTAAGGGCATTGTCCAAATGCCTCTTAAACACTGAGAGGCTTGGGGCATCGACCACCTCTCTAGGAAGCCTGTTCCAGTGTTTGGCCACCATCTAGGTAAAGAAATGCTTCCTAATGTCCAGTCTAAACCTCCCCTGGCGCAGCTTTGTACAATTCCCACGCATCCTATCACTGGATACCAGGGAGAAGAGATCAGCAAATAGGGGTGTGATTTGTGAATAAAGGGTTTATTACATTGAGGGAAAACAGGGATTCAAGTTTACCCCATGGGTCAGTGAAAGGGAGGAGCACGGCTTGCATAGCCCCAGTTCTTAGCCATCCACAGGCTGATAGAGCAACAAGCTTTTAATCACAGATTTCAGTTGTGGGCCTATGGATTGTTTTGCAATGGAAACTCTTCCTACAAACTACAAGTTTGAGGGTGCTGTAAGACCTTGGGCAGCCAAGCTAGATTTCAAGGTTCCTCTGACATCAAAGGCGACTCCTGCTTCTCCAGGGGACCGTTCACAGCACTTCAGCTCCCCATGTAACCAGCAGAGAGAAATAAGTTAGGTATCTAAAACTAGCCTGTGAACACTCTCCCACACACAGAAATGTTTAATCTGGAAATTCTTGTGTAATTTTAAATATCAATTCTATTTGCAAATAAGCAAAAGAACTTCCCAAAGAAGCATTTAAACTGTATCTCTTCTCAGGACACATTTACTGTCCTAATTTACTGTTTTTATAGGAATGAAACAAGGCCATATAGTTCATTAGCCAGTGATGGCAGTGGAAACCTGTAATCCAGCTCACTGTCTGCAAAAAGAGAAGAGGAGGTGTTTTGACTTTTGGCTCCAGAGGAGTGGAGTAGTCATGCTGGGGGAGGGCATGGGAAGCCGAGCATCGCTCTGAGCAAAAGGTCAGACCCACCCTATGCCATGACCATTCCCTGGGGGAAGGCTTAGGACCGCTCCCTCCACCTTGGCCTCTTCTCTGTTAGAAGATCCCATTTTGTCGCCTATTTTGGCCACAGACGCCTGAGCAGATGATTACGACAAAGTCATTACCCAACACAATGGTTCATCACCTTAATCGCACTAAGCGATGCTTTTAAAGCTAACCACCCCAGCTGATTTCAAAGACTGTACCTGGAAAGCACAGCATTTCTAAGCGTAGAGGAAACTACACAAGCGAGGTGCAGATGCAGGCCAGACACGGAAGGTTTATCCAGGCGAGTCTTCCTGTGAATGGATGAGAATTCTGTCCGAGGACAGACTGACAGCTCAGTCCTGCTGCTGGCTTTGTGTATACACATCCTAGGACTGTGGAGTCTCCATGCAGGATGAAGGAGACATTTTACTTCCGTGGCAGCTGCCTAAGTGCATGCTGCAGCTTACAGACCATACCCTCCATGGTCGCTTCTTTTTGGGGGAAAGTGAGCGTTACTGCAATCTATGTAAGGCTTCAGGATTTGGAGGCAGTTCATAGCCTGCTCCACCCTTTCTCCTATGAATGATCCAACATGCGATAACGAAAGTCCTAGCTGTGCTTGATTCAATTCTCTAGCTCAAGATCTAGAGGGCTTCCAGCAGAAGGAAGAAAAGAGTGTATCTTGGTTCAACTCCACTTATCATACAACATTTTTTTAAGCCTGTGTCTCTTCAGAGTCCTACCCCCCTACTCAGCCCAAGCAGCCTGGAAACCCAGCCACAGCACAGGTACCTCTAAGGCAAAGCTAGATCAGCTTCCAAGAAAATGCCCTGGTTAGCCTAGCCCAGGGGGATGGAGAGGCATTTCGGCAACCTGCCATGAACAGGGTGGCCTCATCTTGTTTCATTATAAAAACATGCAAGGTTTGGATCGCCAGAAGGCTGCCTTGTCTGCATATTTACAGACAATTACACATATTCACCAGCTTTTCAAGAAAAAAAAAATAGCAAAGCCTGTGGCCTTCTGTTTTGGGTGGCTATGCTGTTCAACCTGCAAGTTAGGGAGTAAAACACCAGCAGAGCAGAAATCCTCCCTGACTCACAAAGAGAGGATCTTGCACCATTTCATGCAGGTGCAACAGACCCAGCAAACAAGAAGACACAAATCCAAAAAGACAAGATCTGTTCAGAAAACCACACTATGTGTCATGAAATAACAGCCTGTTCCTTTCCCAGTTGTGCTACCTAAAGGCTAGCTTTACCTCAGAAAGGGAGATTTAGGCCTGAAAAGATTACGTCTGACTTCTCAACAGCCACCCACCAAAACACACACTTTTTTTCCCCCACTCCAAGCTCTGCTCCATTCCTTATTCCAAGGATGAAGCTGGAAGAGTAAAGAGGTTGCCACTACTCCCTGATTGAGAGCCTTCCATACCCTGTGCGGGTTGGGGCAGCTTGTGGGTGCTCTAGCTCACTCCTTTGCAATAAGATAACTGAAGTACCTCATACCAGTAAAGAATGAGGAGAATTAAATACTAATTTACAACTCAACATAGCTTTTGCACCAGAATACCAGTGCACAATAACAAAGCAAAAATAACAGCTATGTCTGTCACCTTTGCAACAGCAGGCAGCTTTTCAGTCCAAGTTTCCAGCGTAGTCATTTATAGCAGCACAGAACAGGTGGAAATCATTGCTGTTCTGATCTAGTGGCATTTTACACCCGCTCTGGATCAGGGGAAATCACTATAAAGAGGTACAGTATAAGAGAGGCAAATGTACAGCACAAACAGTCTTCTTAAAACAAACATTTGGCAGCAGCTAGTTTCCATGCTCACCATCACGTACCTGCAAATAAAATTAGACTGCCTCGGCAAATGTAGTTGTGAGATGCTCTGGAGTGCTGACAGAAAAGAGGAATCAGCTTAGGTACTAACAAGCACCCATCTGCGGCACAGAGCAGGTGATAATTCCAGCTCCAGCCTGCACATCCCTTCCCAGGTCAGCTCACCTTTTGCAGGTTTTCTCCCTCCCCAGGGAGCAGGGGAGGCAAACCTCCTCGCTCCCAACAAATTTGCATCTGCCATTCAGAATCTGTTTTCTTATTACAGAGCTGACAAAGTGACAGCAATAATTAATCTTACTGTGTACAGAGCTGATTGATATCAAGCAGAATTAAACTACTGTAATCAAGGTAGTCCGTTGCAGATGTGTGAAGTGGTACAGTTTATCAAATTCTGCAGACACACAATTTGATTCTGCATAACGAGGGAGAACAATACCGACAAGATAGCGGAGAGCCAATAATATGATGCAGGATTTAATGAATGTGGTTTTTTTAGCTCTTAAAAAGTGCCACACTTGTCAGCTGTACAAAAGGTGCCGCGACATGTTAATACATGTCATATCAAAATTGTCAAAGGAGGCTACATGCTGGTTCTGTGGGGATGTGCTCTGTGTTCAAATCAACATGTGCATGCACAGCCTTATTGTGAGACACCAGAACTTAAGAAGCTGAAGGCTCCTGAAATCAAGTAATGGGAGTAAATGTGCAGATCTATAAAGGTGTGAAAAGATGCTGCTAAGGGGGATGTTGAAATAGAAGCAAGACTCAACAAGGACAATTATCTCTGTCAAAGGCTTTCGGTGATCGATGTCAGCTGCCGTCACAGTAGGAGGAGAGAAAACCACAACATGAATATTTGATTAAATTAGGCCAACCTGAAGTCTCTGCCAGAGCATGTGATGCGATGTGTTTTCTATGGGATGGCAGTGTTTTTCTTTCACAATGGATTATATCTTTGTCTTGCTTCACCAGTTTCTTTTTCTTCTTCAGCTGAAGTGCTTTTAGCCCTCATAACGGTGCTGGTTTTGGCTGGGATAGAGTTAATTTTCTTCATAGTAGCTAGTATGGGGCTATGTTTTGGATTTGTGCTGGAAACAGAGTTGATAATTCAGGGATGCTTTAGTGATTGCTGAGCAGCGCTTACACAGAGCCCAATCTCCTTCAAGCTGATTCAATGCACTAAGCAGACAGATATCAAATCTGGGGGACAAAACCAAGTGAAGTTTCCTATGACACAGCCAGTACAAGGCCAAGGGACAAGAACATGAGCAAGAATGCCAGAAGGGGGAAAGAGGCACAACCCTTGTGGCAACAGTAGGGAATTGGCTCAGCTCTCCCAAGAGACAGAGAAGCTGTTGTATTCAGAAGGAGCAAGTGCTATCAGGCCTTTATTTGATGCACCTCAGGCAGCTGAGACAGCCTGGGGACTGTCTACACAGAATTTACTAACCCCTTGGCATTTATTCCCTTTTCACTCATGATGCTTTACATCTAACCTAGATGATAAATCTCCTGTACATGATCCTGTTCTTCGTTCCCTTTAGACAACTAAGCTGCTCTGCACTCTCTTAGGCACTATGTGCTGTTAACAAATCACTTGCAGCGTGGATGTTTGCTTGCAAAGACTAACCTGAAGGGAATGGCTTATTTTCATTAGCAGCCTGGTCTATTGTTCAACACAGATCCTAAACCTGAAAGATGTAACCCAACCTGCCCACTCAGTCTCCTGTTTCAAAGACTTTTTTTCCAGACTAGCCAGTCTTTTCTGGCAGATGCCACCAGAATAGGAATCCCTTGGTACCTCAAGCAACTCCACAGACCATGCTGCCAAGCAGTCACCTCCCCCTGCCCCAAACACGCAAGCATAAAGAGGGACCTGTCCACCTATCCTGCTGACCCCCTTCTCCCACAGCATGGAAGTAGATGTTTCTAATCCATTGAGGCAGCGAAAAATTAGTAAGCAGGAGTGGGTCAGACAGGAAACTGGATATTTCCTCCCGAAGGAAAAACTGTACGTGGCAGCATTTACTGCGTGTGTCTCTGACTGAGAGCGCCACACACTAGTGTTGGAAGAGACCTTCTAGGCTGCTAAGACTCACTCCTGCTATCACAAATAGCTCTTCCATGTAAAATTGCACATAAATTGATCAAACTCTCTCCTTAAACTAAGTCAGTCTATGGCATCTGTTGCAAGGCCATACTCCCCTAATGCCTAAAAGCACTCTGCCAATTTCCAGCCCGTGTTCATTTTGCAGCTGGTTTATACTCATTTTCTCTGTTCACCTCCTATCAATTCCATTGACTGACTCCTTGACCTCATATTATTTAGTGTTTCATTGTGTTCCTTCATGCTCCAACACTAACAAAAGGAAGCGCAAACACAGGAGAACATATTCAGAGCAGCAGGAGGAATCATACAGCTTTAAGCAATTATAAAGGGATGGGGCAAAAGGTAGGGAATAGCCCACAGCTGAATCTTGCGGTTTTCTGCATAATAAATAAACAAAGAGGGACTAGAAAATTGGACCTATGAGTTTGAAATGAAACAAGATTCTCCATGCCTCACGCAAATGGAACAGCATTAATAATCCCATACAATGGCCACTTTTGTGTTAGATCTCTATTAATGGGGCTAAGCAAACACAGCTGGGGAACCAGCTTTGGGGAAGAAGGAAGACTTGCGAAAAAGAAACTCAATTGTTGTGGAAAGAGCCAAGAAGGCAAATTTACTGTTATTGGAATAACATGATAGAACTCACCAAACAGTCCTTGTAAATAGATGTGGGAAGTTATGCTTCCTCTGCTTTGCAGAGGGAAGATGAACATGAAGAGTTTGTGTCTTGCCTCTAAGCAAGCAAGAGCTACTTTTAGTGTCTTTGATTCCATGGAAGAAGGATCAAGGTTCAGGAGGTGGGTGGTGCACAGGTTGGAGCCAGCCACAAACATGCTGGGGTATGTAAGAGAGCACGGCCCTGCAACAAACAAGGCTTCCTCTTTTCAGTGATTTGCTCTTGCCTGATAGAAGGTCATTCTTTATTCATGCTTCTCCCTTTTCTCCAATTAATAGCACCCCCCTCCCCAAGATTACCAGAATGGACAGTACACGAGTGCAGTTAAAAGAGAGGGAGAGAGAGCTCTTAAAATAGAGCAGTTTCATTTCTGTGAAGCTTTCAAGGTTATCTTTCTTGGCTTTCAAGACACTTGTTTGCAACACCTCCTCTTTCAATAACCAAGATTCAAAGTTTCCGAAGTCTTTTATGGAATATCTCCTAAAATGTATCACATAATGGCCTTTCAGAGAGAACATCTTGAACTCAGGCAATGGAAAACATCTTTGCAGACAACAAGCAAAGAGGTAACTTAACAAAGAATCATTATAGGAATGATTAGGCTTTCTGCTGGTAACATCAAAGAGTTTATTTACTTGATACAGGACTGGAAAATAGACCAGAAAATGTTATAAAATGTTCCAGCTCATCTGAGAGCAAGCACAAAAGCTTCATGTACAGTTGTATCACCCTTCCTAAGCTGAAAGTGAATAAAAGCCTTGTGATAAATTCCATGAGTACAAAACCACGAGTAGCTAGGGGCTCTGACCACAGTGCGTTTAAGTATCTACAGAGATGTAACTTGGTTTCAGAGAAATTCTTGCGAACAAGTCAAACCATTTTCCTTTCTATGTTTAAAAAAGTTTGAGAATTTTTGAAGTTGCACTGAAAAACTCAAAAATTGATCTTTTTTTCATTTAAAATCACAAAAGCTTAGGTTTTAGTTGCTGGAAAACATTCTTTTCCACATTTTTTCTCAAATAAAAACTTAGAAACAATCTGCAAAAATGGTATTTTGAGTGCAATTTCCATTTCTGTCAAAGTTTTTGCTACTGAAAATTCTGGCAAAGATGTTTTCTTGTGCTGGCACTACCGCTCATTTGTAAAAGTCAGGTAAATCACTAGAGACAAGCACAAGCAATTAATGGTCTCTTTATTGCACTATACATTAGTCTCGTTTCGTTTGAAGGTACTGCTGGCTTGCACCAACACAAGAGGTTCAGGAGTGAAGTGAGCAGGGACAAGGCAGCAGTGACAGCTTTCTTCCCGACTGAGGACAAGGGGATGCCCATGCTCTGTGAGCCCAGCAGAACCAGGCACTGCTCCTGCGCAGGTTGTCCCCATTTCACGATGAGCTGGCTCTACCGATGACTCACCAGAGTTGGGGCTCGGACCTTACTCATTCCCAGAAGTAGGAGCTGAGATGCCTTGTGGAGGAGTCTTTGCTGCTTAGGAATGACAGAGCAAGTAGGATCAGATGGAGCTGCAGGTGTTCATATCCTGATAACGAAATAACGTGAAGAACACCGCAATTTAGGAGGGTGGTGGTGATATAGCACCTAGCACAATCAAAAACAACTCCAGTTCAGACTCCAGTAGGCATAATAGGTACGGTCATTTGTGCTTGGCCTACCAGGGCACCTAGCAGGATTGTCTACATTTGTTGGGCGTGAACACGCGAGAGAGAATATTTATACCAAAACACAGTGCAGACTTGGTTAACTGAAATAGTTCACAAATTCCAGTTTTTCACTGGAAAATGTACTGTTTTTTTCTGGTAAAAGCATGCTAGGCCATTCATTTTCACGTTTTCAAAACAACATATTCTGTTCTATGTCAAAGAGATGCTTGGGCCAACGCAATCCTTTTTAGCTTTTTTATTTTACATTTCTGTGGGAAGATGAAACAAGTTGGGGGGATCAACACACAAGCATTTTCCTCACACATTCCTAGCTCAGTCAGCAAACCAAAAAATCAATTCTTCACCCGTTTCTAATGCTCAGGGTCACTAAATGTGAAACACATTCTTTTCCAGTAAGTCATTCCTAATAAAAGGCACGAAACTCAGTTGGCAAATGGCTTTTGTGTAGATCTGGAGACATACAAATTGAAATTAAACTGATGTCCAGCATCCCCTTTTCTCCACAAAAGACGGGTATTGAAGGGGAATGGTTTTCTAGAAGCTAGTGGATGTGTGGGTTAAATTGTTCAATAGGTTTTATGACGATTTTGCTAAGCGTTCAGCACAAGTCCATTTTTCTAGAGTGGTTTCTGTACAGAGAAAGGTATTGGACGTATTTCAATGAAACATTTTGCTAATGATCATCACTATTATGAGGTTAGTTTAATAAATAGATGATAGCAGATGAATGGTCTTACTCTCAATGTCCAATTTTCTTTCATTCCTCCCTTCACAGAAGGGGCATTTACATTCATGTAGAGAGAGGGGAAGGCAGCAGTGTGAGTAGGTCCCTTGCTGATCTAACATTTTCTTCTCTGTAGCTACTCAATTCCCAGTATGTCTCTGCAATAAAAAATTCTAGGTCTTTACATAGCATCTGTCAGCTTGGTGGGGTGGGGACAGCTTGATTTTCACCACGGGGACTCGCTTGCATCCATCACAGCACAATTTAATAGTGCTACTAAAACCAAAGTAAAGTTTCCGCCATGTAGGAAAAGAGAGAAGTCACTCCCCTCCCGCTTCAGCCCGCACTCTTTGTTCGACCGAACAAGGTGACCAAGTCCCTCTCACCTCTTCAAAACCCAGGGCTTGCTCCGCTTGCAAGTGTTTGGAAACTATTTCCAATGTTTTCTTGCAGTTGTTCACTGGCAGTGGAAGATCTCCTCCAGCACAGCTAACCCAGCAATCCCGAGCACCTCCTGCCCCCATCACGCCATCTGCCTCCCGGCCGCACAGCTTCCAGCATCAGCAATGCAGCCACTGTTTCATATATTTTTCTACTCACATAAACCATGCACCTCACAATTTCAGGAGACAAAACATCCCCACAAACAACAGGTTTTTGCAGAGCTGCAGTGGTCCCACGTCCTGTGCCAAAGTCCTGAAGGCAGCGTGCCTGCCGCTGTGGCAAGTGAGGGGATGCTCAGGGGACGGAGATGTAGCATTGACACAGCCCCTATGCCTCCAACCGCCAGCTCTCAAACCCAGCTCTGCCCTCCTTTGCCTGTCTCTCCCTTTGCCCTGGCAGAAGCTCCTTGTTTGGGTGCAGCCCAGCTCTTATCTTTGGATTTGGAAAGTTCAATATTGCCAGCAGGGGTAGGGAGCTGCTAGCCAGGTCTTGGAGCTGTACACATGGATCAATGAGAGATGCAGATCCTGAGGCTACAACACAGGTTGTCCATAGCAGGTCTACAGACCTCTTCCTCTGCAGCGGCTCAGGGACAGCATCCAAACACACTCCCTCCATTTGAGAGTTTCATATATACTTCCATGGAAGTTTGAGCAGAGATTTATGGGGTGGGGGAAGACTGGCTGTATTTCTTGCTTTAGTACAGCCCACAGGGTGTTCACCCAGCAGCTTGCTCACTCTAGAGCATCACTGTAGCTGTACAAAGACATGACTTTTCCTTACCCACAGGTGCGCGCACACACACACACTCAGGATGGAGCTGGAGTTGTAACTCCATTGTATAGCTTTATCACAGCTGTCACTCGTTCAGGAAAAAGAGTCCTGAAACTCCTCTTCCATTTTGAGCTAACCACTGAGCAGTGTGTTAATTTTCTGGGTCAGCATCCCAGGATTTTCCTTTTCCTAGCATGCTGTTCAATAGTCTCCACTCTTTGACATCATGTACAACTTCTATAGCAAGAGAGTGCTTAATCCTCTCTGAAGTAATTTCTTTCTTCTTTTATGACTGGAGCCCTGGACAGACTGTTATGGTTCAACCCCAGCACTATATTTAACTCAGCCATCTTGTTCATTCTTCCTCTCGTCTACAGCTTGGCTAAAAGGAAGAAATTGCAGTCATGAATAAAATACCAGGAAGAAAGTAAAATTGTTCAACATGCTTTTAGGCAAATTGCAGCATCTGGAAAAAGGCTGGATTACTACAACGTTCTCCATTCTGTTTAGGGAAGATTTCCGTACAGCTTACTGCTCGGAGGTGAAATGCGAGAGTTAAAAAGATGCGACCTTAGGAACATAACAAATGGGACAGAATTCGAAACAATGGTCAGATAGCAATAAAATTACTCTGGTCACAGGGAGTTGCCTCAGACTCCTGACCTAAGTTGAGGGCTTGCTTCTGCAAATCAGGTGACAGCACATGCAATGGGCAAATGTAGCTCCCAGGGTATATACTTCACAGAATACTTTCCAGCAAACTTTGCCCATCACTGTACAGTCTTGCTCAAGCAAAACCAGTTCATCGTGGCATTTGGCATCACTTCCAAAATAAGAAAATTCCATTTGTCTACATTCAGATGCCACTGCACTGTACATAACTCATTATTCTCCATGTTAGTTCTGATACCCTCTCATTTTGTCATATCCACAGGATGCAGCCACAACACAATGAAGAGGAAGAACTGATTGTGACATGATTCTGACACTGATCATATGGTTGTCCTGCCTCAGCTATATGATGTGGATACAGCCTTCACCATCTCATCCAGACAGCAAGGACTGACCACAATTCACAGTATTGACAATCTTGAAATGTCTTATGTACAATAATTAGGTATGTTTGGTTTTTGTCTGAGCACCAACCTTCAACATATCTACAGTTTATTTAATGCTGCTTTGTTCATCTTTAGCAGAGGCATATTTTCCTGAGGCTTATAGAGCTTGCACTGGGGGAAAAGAGGACAGCTTTTTCAGATATCTCTGCCTAAAATGAGACTCTTACCTACGTGCAAAGGCACATGAATATAAATAGTCTGATCTTCAGAAGGATGGTAGATCCAAATAATTTTTAATGATGTGGGGGCAAAACTTGCCATTTCTGCCTCTATACAGTCAGTTTTCTAAATATGACATTTTTATTTTCTGTTTCGCCTGAGCACACACAACTGAGAAGCTCCAGGTTTTCGCCTTTGAAATGTTAGTACAACTGTGCGGGTGACAGCCCACAAAGCACACACCAGCACGCACACATGCTTACAACACAAATGTTCAGATAAGTCTAAATTCGCAGAAGCATAATGTGCTGAAAAAGTTCATCAGCAGTCACATTTTTAAACAATTTCAATCTGCTCTATTTCATACGTTTCTCTTGGTGACAGCAAAACCTCATGCAAATCTGCTGCATGTTCCCAGCAATAGAAGGGGCTTGTGTACACGTTGGCAGCAAATGATAAATTTCACATTTGGCTTTGAGACCTAGATCCAACTGAACTTAAAACGCACCTTCAAAAGTATGGCACACACGTTAAAAAAGTCTCCATTCCCAATGTACCAAGCAAGAACGGCCTCTATCCTGAATCTAGACCCTTTTTGATTGTTCTCCAAATCTGGAACTGATGCCAAAACGACAGATAAGACAAAAGCACCAATATTTGTTTAGTAGCCAGTTAAAGGAAGAGCAAACTCCTTTTACATTTTGAACTTCAGAGTAGTCTGACAAATGAACCAGGGAAAAGATGAGCCAGGAGAAACTGAAGCCTTTAGCCTGTGACATCCTGCTCTCAGCAGGGATTTTTATCATGGACAGATGCTCCATATCCCCAAGCCCTCTTAATGGCCCTACTTCCAATCGCAGCAAAAACGCTATTCTCCTCTGCACCCTTGGCGGCAGAGAGGACCGGTGGGACATGATGCTCCAGCCACCACCCAGTGGCCAGGGAAATCTTCCCTATTCCCACTGCCCCTGTGATAAATAAGGGAGGTGCGGAAAGGCCAATTGCTTTGCACCAGCCGGCCGGGAGGTTGGAGGAAGGCCAACCTCCTCATTGTTCTGTGAGGCTGCTCACAAAACCCCTTTTTTTTAATTGTTTTGTGTCCTTTTTGTTCCACCAGACCCACTCTAAATGGGCATTTCCTTTGCCATTAATGAAATCTACTTCAATTTCAAAAGTTCTGTTTGCAGGCTGTAATCTCAGTCCCAGTCCAATTTAAATATCTGTTGTTTTGGTGGTGGACTTCTGGACTATATCCCTCTAGCTCAATGCCAAAAACATAACAGAGAAAATTTCACCCACTGTTAGGAGCCATCTGGTTATGCTGCTCTGAAAAGTGAGACAGATAAGGAGCTGTATGATACCCATGTAAGGCAATTTGCTGGCCTGTTTATCATACCTGACTCTGGGGTGCACAGCTTTATTTTGATTTGATAAAAAGCAAAGGAGTACAGCTGCAGCACACTGCTGCTTCACTAAGCCGACAGATGGGCATCACTGTAAGGAAGCCACATGGCATTTTTTTGTTAAATTCAGCTCATTAGGTTTTATCTGCAATATGTTGCTATATTGGCAGAAAACCTTTTAGTGAGCAGAAACATTAGCCAAAGTTTGTCAACAGATATGGGGAAGATCCTATTGTGGAAGAATATGTGCCGGGGCAGGGGTGGGGTTTGATTGCTTCTCAATGCTCAGAAGTCAGCTTTTCAAACTTTTTTCAGCTCGCTCTGTAATTTGTACCATAATGGTAGTCCTGACTAGCATATTAATAGAGCTGCTATTCACAGTTTGCAATTGTTGGTGCATTTCAAGACAGTTCACAAATCACTTTATCTGAATAGGTGCAGAAAGTTTGTCAGCAAAACCTGGAAAGTGGGAATTTTTTCTCACCTCTAACAGTTAACAAAAACCTAGATGCCCACATTTCTGCAAAAGTGAAACGTACATTTCAAAGTTGAGAACCACATCTGCTTTTACAGGCTGTATTATTTTGAGTTGTAAGCAGTCCTTTCCTATCTTGGGTCACTGCTTTAATTCCAATGGGACAGTTTAACTTTCTTCAAGAGGAAAATGAAGCTAATTTCCATGCATTAATAGCAGCTTTGGCTACAGATTGGTAAATTTAATATTTGGAAAGCAAAGCAAAGTATTTTCAATCCACAGAAAAAATATCAGAACCTTTGGAAAGTTTCTCCTCAGGCAAAGGAATTGAATGGGCTGCTCTGGGAGCTCCCAGGCATTTCAATGCCTGCTCACCTGGGAGCCCCAGTACCAGCCATTTCAAAGAGTTGGGTCTAAGTGAGGTATGTGGCCAGCAGGAGCAGGGAAGTGATCGTGCCCCTGTACTCGGCACTGGTGAGGTCACACCTTGAATACTGTGTTCAGTTTTGGGCCCCTCACTACAAGAAAGACATTGAGGTGCTGGAGCACGTCCAAAGAACAGCAGCGAAGCTGGTGAAGGGTCTGGAGAACAAGTCTTATGAGGAGCAGCTGAGGGAACTGGGGTTGTTTAGCCTGGAGAAAAGGAGGCTGAGGGGAGACCTCATTGCTCTCTACAACTACCTGAAAGGAGGTTGTAGCCAAGTGGGTGTCGGTCTCTTTTCCCAAGTAACAAGTGATAGGATAAGAAGAAATGTCCTCAAGTTGAGCCAGGGAAGGTTTAGATTGGATATTAGGAAAATTTCTTCACGGAAAGGGTTGTCAAGCATTAGAACAGGCTGCCCAGGGAAGTGGTGGAGTCACCATCCCTGGAGGTATTTAAAAGACGTGCAGACGTGGTGCTTAGGGACATGGTTTAGTGGTGGACTTGGCAGTGTTAGGTTAACGGTTGGACTTGATGATCTTAAAGGTCTTTTCCAACCTAAATGATACCATGATTCTATTAGAAGCTCTCACAGGTCCCTCTGACACACAGACATGGACCAACTTATCAAAGGCTATGTAGTTTAGCCAGGAAGCAACCGCATCCACACCTTAGTCCAGGTCAGAAGTGTGCTTTTGAAGCAACCGTCCTGACTGTTCCAACTTTGCTTTGGGTGATGTCCATGAAGCAGTCTGGGAGCACACACTCGATTCCTCTTGGATGAAACTAAGCCACCAGATGAGCTGCAATAACGCTCCAGTCCTTAATGGGCACTCAGTCCATGAATTTGTCTGAAGCAACACCTCCAAAACATACACAGTATGGACATCAGGGCCTCAGCACCATTTCACCCTCCACATCTACAACACTGGCTCACTTGCTAAAGTAAATGCATCGAAGAATCTCTCTTGTTTTAATTTACGAGTGGTAAATTTAATTTTACACTGGGGGTTTTCATTTACTTCAAATTCAAACCAAATCAAATCAAACTCAACCAAAATTTAGTAACTCCAGCTTAAACCAAAGTGAGCATATCCACATAGTTTTCTGGTTACTCTAAATTTACCAGTCTAATATGATACCTTGAATTAAACCATACCAACTCAGCATCTAAATGTAACCTTAGTATCTGTAAAAGAAAACACTTTTCAGTAATGCAGAGAGTTGAGCTATGTTTTCCATTAGTGGAAAATGTGATCACATTCTGAGATACTTCGTATTTTTATACTGGCTTTTATTTTTAGCTGTTTCTGTATTACAGCAGTGCCCATTATCTTGCTATAATTAAAGGTCACTGCTCCTGTTACTATCTATAGCTATAAAACTTCATGGTAGGCTGCCACATCTCGACCCAAAATTAATAGATGTCTCTCAGATCATATATTTCCCCTTTCTTCAGTTGCCTAGCCTGTGTGCATATAATAGACACTCACCAGCTCTCAGCCATTTTAGGAGTGTATCTATCTGAAAGATACTGTGAAAGGGTAAGATCACTGTTTCTGGGAGACGTAACTGTAATCATCGTTGGTATCAATCACTTAGACTGGGGTTTCACCAGCAAGGCGCGTGCAATCTCCCGCAGCGGGGAACATGCCAGCACCGCTGGTTTGCTGTCTCTTTGCCAGGAAAGACTTGAGCCCGTGGTCTCCTCCCAGGAGACCAGCCACAGCACTGGAGGTGACTGGGATAGCTGCTGCCTTTGGTAATGACAGTCCTCCTACAGCAGTGGTACCTGAGCAAACTAGGTATGGGAATCACTGGCTTAAACCAAAATCCCTTTTGGGTGGATTTGCCTTTTAGCTTGATTTCTGCAGAGCAGCCAGCAAAGTGGAATGCTAACCCGTAAGTAAAGTTCACTGGCATTTTTGTAATTCAAATAAAGAATACCTTAGACTTAATGCCAGCTCTCTCTGGCCTTACTTCTGCTGCCATGCAGTCAGAGCTTATTTTACCCTGGGTAAAATGGACTCTATGAAAGCAAAAGATGGTTTCACGTGGAGAAAAGAATAGATGGAAAGTTTGCTGTATGCTTTTGACCTTTTTGTTGTCATGATGATCTGAATCTGCTAACCAACAGTGCATCAGAGACTACAAAATAAGAGAAACATTTATTCCCTCAGAAATAGTCCTATTTCCCAGTAATCCATAAACTCTGTTCATTTCAACACCAGACATTTTCCTCCATCTCAAGCACTAGAAATTTTTCTGTCCTTTTAAACTTTAGTCTTGCTGGGGAAAAAAAAATACAATATCTAGTCACACATGAAAGAGCTAAGCTCCATGGTAATTGAACAGCAGAGATTCTACACTCCAAATTCTGCCCGAGAGCTTGTGTGGATATTGCCTTTCAAGGGCAGAAAGGGGAATAGCTTTTCCTGATAACCATTGTATATATAGATACTACAGGAAAAACACAAAGGGCTATCAGCACGATGGGAGGGAGTGGGAAGAAGAGATGGCAGGCTTGACTTTGTAAAAACGCCCCCAGGTTTTACCTGAGACAGGGTCTGTATAAAGAATTAGGTCTCAACTCTGTTGAAAGTAAGAAGAATCTTCTGGCATCCAAGCTGTAATTGATATTCATGAAAATGTATGAGATTAATATACTCACTCAGCACTGCCCTTCAACCTCATAATGAAAGCAGTCAGGTCTGAGAGAAGAAGGCAGAGAATAAAGAGGAGTGGGAAAAGTAGAAATGAAACAGGGAAGGGGGATAAGCGAACAGAGCTGATGATTGAAATATTTCCTTTTGATGGATCTGCTGGCCAAATGCTGGTCTCTTTTGCAGCACATAACACTGGGGTTACGTAAGATTTTCCCTGCTGACCTGAGCCACTAACATACCCTAGATCTGTACTCTTTCCAAGCGTGCATCAGAGACTGTAACAAGCCACTCCACAGGAAGCTTTTCTGATCCTAGAAGAGCAGTGCTGACCCTTCACCGTTTGGTTTTAGGGACAGGACACAGGACAACAAGGACCTAGCACACTGTCGGATTTCCTGCAGCTGTGAGCAATGCCGCGCTAGAAGCATCAGGCAGGAGGGTCTCCAGAGCTTGGATGTGACATGCCACCAAAAGCATCTCGATGTCTTCGTACAAATCTAGGACACAGTATATTGTGCCACAGGAAGAGAGCAGAGAGATAAAGGGACGCCAGACTGTAGCTTTTGTTAGAGTTTTGTTACAGTTACTCCCCCCCTCAGTCCTGTAATTTAGCAGCCCTAGGTGCTAACTCCTCATTGTGCTACACCTTGCAATACAGCAGAGAAAGTCTCTCAGTCCCTGCCGCACCACTGAGCTATGTTGCCTGG
Organism: Pygoscelis adeliae; assembly: GCF_000699105.1. Lineage (NCBI taxonomy): Eukaryota > Metazoa > Chordata > Aves > Sphenisciformes > Spheniscidae > Pygoscelis > Pygoscelis adeliae. The sequence goes on along the minus strand of NW_008824986.1, from coordinate 13,170,170 downwards.
CTGTACCCTGAGCAGTCTGCCTTCTGGGCTGCCTTTCTCTACCCAACCAAAGGCCAAGGCTTTTAGCAAGCAGTCTGGATGTTGCCAAACAACTGGAGCTCCCTCATTCTTTGTCAGTGTCCCCTTTACACTAATCTTTTTTCTGACCATCTCATTTTCTGAATTGCTTCATCAGGTAACTATAAAATCCCATCTGTGGCACTTCATTTCAAGGACCAGCAGGTTTTGCGTGCTGGCACTGTCTGTGCTGCAAAAATTAGGATCGAGAACAGGCATTTCTCAAGCAACTCTCCTGTTGAACCTCAGGAGACTCCCTTGTCCCTCCTTATTCACTTCAAGACAGCAGAGCTTCATGCACCAGACGCATTCTCATTACAACTTCTTCAAAACAATCATTGTCCCCTGTGATGAAATTTCTCAGAAGATGAAGTTGTCCAATACCCTGACGTGCTGCCACTTACTTTTTGTTTGTGCGGTTCCCTTTATCCTACAGAGGTTGATCAGTGTTGCCTTGTCCTTCACCCTGCAGAAAACACAGATGCATGTCCTAAAATCATTCAGCCACTCTTTGGAGGACCTTGCCCTAGCCTTGAACACTGTTGCTCTCCAGCAGAACATTTTCATCTCTTTACATTTTGCTGATAATCTTGAGAAGACTTTCAACTCCCTGTGCTTTCAGGGTAGAGCAGGAGGAGGGTATTGAGATAACAGGTCATTCTGTCCCCTGCCAATCAGCGTCATCATCTTAAGAGACATTTAGTCCAGTGTTGGCCATGGCTCGGTCCTGCCTTTTCATTAACATTTTTACAGAAGGACTAGACCATCATATGGTACTAAGTGAAATGTAATTATGGAGCCAAAGAAAACCTTCCTGTTGACCTCTGTCTGTGATTAGTCTCAGTAACAGAGTTTGCAGTATTACCCATATACCCTTGCAGAAATGACGTTCCTCTGGTGTACCAGAAAAATGCAAAGATGCAGCTAAAACAACTGTAGGACAGACCTTGTTCAGAGGCAGGGGGCTCAGTGAAACCATCTTAAGGAACAAAATCGGGGTGATGCACCCCTCCCTTGTTCATAACCCCTGTCTGGCTCCACCTACACGGTAAAGTCTCTTCTCCCAAAACTGTGGTGTAGCTCAAGGGTTGTACAGTAGATAATCGCCTTCTCTGCTCAGCTTTGCTGGCATGCCATAGCAAATGTGTGTATAGCATATTTGACATAAGACTGGACTGCTTTACGGTGAAGAAAAACCTGTGAAGTTTATTGTGGAAAAGAAAGTGAAAACTTAAATATCGCTACTGAAGTACTAACATGGAACGTCCTTGGAGTAATGTTCCTATACTCCAAGTTTCTCCAGAAGCCATGTACCCTGTCACATTATATCTCCATCACAAACTGCAAAATATTCTCCAGGGTGAGGAGACAGCTGTTTGTGGTGCATGAGGGAACAGGCAGTCCATCTGGGAAATAAAATTCCCATAAGACATCCTTTCAGTATTTCTAAATAAAATGTTGTTCTCAGTTATCTGACTTAAGGGTAGGGGAGGAAGTAAAGGGCAAAGCAGGGTTTTTTCTCAAAAAGTTTAACTTCACCGAAAGTCCAGTTTGCTGTTAACAACAGTGTCAGAGGACTGATTTTCAGCCAAATCTAACAGGTTTCTTAAGGCTTACAGCTGAGTGTGCTGGAGTGCACTTTGGTCCACAGGCTGCTCAGGGGAGTGTGGCAGCGGCAGTGTTTGGGGAGGAGCTGCTGCCAAGAAAGTGGAACAGCTCTGCAAACTGTGGTGTCTACCGAAATAAGCTTAATGGGAATTTGTCTTCTTTTGCTAAGGAAGTCTTACTTTAAATATTAAATCCCACTTCCTCTTAAGGATCATAAAAGAATATGCCAGACCAAAAATGACCTGTACTTAGGTATGGTGCGCATTTGATTAAAATCAAAGAGAATATTGCTTAGGGCCCCACTCATACTTACTATGTAGTAACCTCATTGCTGCACATGGGCATAGCTGCAGTAACTGCATCACTGCACATGCACCCTGCTGTCCTTTGCCCTCCAATGCAAGGAACACGTGGGTGGATTGAACGCGCTGTCACTGTGAACGCTGCAGTGATAGCTGGCAAGATGCTGAAGACTTTCAGTTCCTATTGACCCTGGTGGGAAGGGGGGGGATTCAGAATCTGCTCTGAGGCCCCACTTTGCCATTGTATCTTGTTTAAAAGGGTTGTTTTTACCATTATGAAAGAAGTCGGTAGCAGATAACCCTTACCAGTTCCCGTCTACCCACTTTGCTACTGATGTGGATTAGCACAAAAAAAAGTAACGTTATTCTTTTCTCACGTAAGGATGATGCAAATTACCTTCTCGTGTTTAATTCCATCACATGAAAAAGGGACGGCTGAGCTGCCCACACCTCCATTTGATTTTCTTCTGTACATTTTTCGCTAGGTTACTAGGACTTCCCCTCATCCCTTTCGTATCGGCACAGAGACAAGACCTTGTTAGGTTGCCTCTTTGTATTTAAGAAACTAAATCTGCCTCCCCTGCTGGCATTGTAAACCCCAGAGGAAAGAAAAACACTTTCTGACCTCCAAAGTATTTTCTGAATTAAGTAAATCCTTTCTTTTTCACCAGAGACCGCAGAACAAAGCTGGTAGGAATCGGTCTTTATGAACTGAAGAGATACTGGGAACCGATGCAACTTGGCATTCAATGTGCCATTATCCCAGAGACGAATTCCCTCCAATTTACTTTCCTGGTTTTGTTTCTCTCTTCTGTGGCTGCATTGTCCTCCCTCTACACTTATCCCAGGGCTGAGCAGGGAAAGCATCGAGGTCCAAGCTGATAAACAGCAGACGAATTCCACCGCTGTACTCAGCGGCTCTTTCTGTACTTTAATTGACTTCTTAGGTCAATCAGGACTTTATAGGCCAGTTTTTCCTTATCCTGAGAGTAACAGTGCACATATGGAATGGAGACATTTATATCCAGCTCCAGGAACAGCATGGTAACTATATTTATCTTTCCAGGCAATTGTGCCAGACTCATCACCATGGTACCTGCAGTGTACAGACTTTTAGCTACAGCCTTTTGATACAGAAGCCATTTGGTAGCCCTCACCCAACTGCTGGGAGCCATGAAGTGCAAGGGACCATTGATGCTGCTCTTGAGTTATTTGGGGATGAGGGGAAATGTTAGTCTTGTTAATCATTTCTTACTGTTTGCATCGTAGTACACTCTGGTATGCTAAGTGCCTTAGCTCTCCTTCCAGGCTGAGGGTTTGTGGGTTATTAATCATCCCTACTTTCAAATATATAAATCATGATAACAGTAAAGGCAAAGGAGGAGAAGCAGCAATCTGCTGTTAACCCTTTCAGCTCAGAGGATGTTGTCTTCCTGCCTGATACATTTTCCTGATCTCACCAGGGGTCCTGGGTTGTCCCTGTGCCAGTCACCTCTCCAAGAGAGAGGCCCCTATATGTTTAAAGCCATCCTCAAACCCACTCAACACAGTAATCTCGCATCCACCGATCTTGGGGTTGCAGGCCAGGCCCAGAAGATGACTGGGAGGTCCCAGGTGCCAAGCTCTATAATGAGGGGAACCAGACGGCTGGAAATTGGACCCCACTTCATTCCTTGTATGAGGACCTGGAACAAAAGCACACAGCGCTGCTGCAGACACAAGTATCGTTGGGTGGAGAGAGAAAGGAAGACACGTTGAGCATTGAAAATATGCTTGCTGGGATTCTCAGGTCCATAGAAACTGGGCTAATTTAACAAAGATTCATAGGTGACGTGATGCTAATACAATTCTCAGATTGAAAAAAAAAATCCCTCCTTCCCTCCTCCTGGATCATTCTAGCCTTTGCTTAGGCTAAACCAGTATTTTTGAACTGGAGCAGACCTTCCTCAGCTGGTCTAAATACTATATCCAATAAATACTTATTGGAGTAAGGCTGCTTCTAAGCCAAGCCCACAGGCTAGACAGTCTTCTAGTCTACAGGAAATCTTTCAAACTGTACAGACCTTCATCAGTGCCAGAAATCTACATTGACTTCAGTCCCAGCTAATGAGGTTCTCAAAAGCCAGAGCAAACCATCGTTCAGGCTAGACTCTCTTTCAAAGCTGCGACAAGCTCTGTAATCCAGGAATCACATCTTCCATTAAGCTACAGACAGTGCATAACCATACCATGTAATGTATCACTACACTCCTCCAGCTCATCACAGCTAGGAAACAGTTTAAAAATAAATAAGCTTATTCTAAATAAATGTGCAATAAACAAGTAGGCTCAAAGTAAGGTTATTTTCAAAATTTTCATTTTTTTTAAACAAAATCATTACAAAACACTGATATTTCAGGGTAGGAAGGACAAAGGAATGGTTAGGAAAGGTTTTGGAAAAAAATTTCAATAAGATCAAGATTTAGTACTGGAACAAAAGATATTTTGTGATTGAAAAGACAAAATTTGCAAACCAATACCACCTGAAGTGATTTATCTCAAGACAGCATCACGGTCTGCTCACAGCAAGACTCATCTCAAGTGATTTGTCTCAAGACAACAACGCCAGCTCTGATTTCTCCCCACTTCAGTGCTAGGGAATCCCTGCCAGCCAAGAAAGAGGACGACGCTCGCCACAACTCTGGGACCAGCCTCAGTGTACGAGAGAGGTGCTGCTGTGTGCCATGCTGCTGTGACCTGCCCAAACCCCGGTCTGCCTACACAGGTCTTCAGAAAGCAAGTCCCTGGGTGAGGTAGGGGGCAGGCTAGATCATTAGGCTAGATCTACAGCAAAAAATTTCTGCCAGTACAAGATTTTACTTCAGGGAGACCTCTCCTTTCTCAAGTTTGTGCATAGACATGAGGTTTGTTCATGCCAAGCATCCTAGGCTGGTCTGGGGAGAGGAGGAGGTGCTGCTGCTTAGAGCAGAAGACAGCTATTGTAGCAAAACAACCACAGTGCGTGTGCTGGTAGTATTTAGTCCAACAGTTTGTCCAATTTAAAATTAAATATAGCACAGAATGACAAATTATTGCTAATTGTCATGACTTGTGTGCATGTTTTATGCTATGGCACAGATTAATATTTTGTTTTTTTTCTGTTGTGCTACAATGTTTCTAGCTAATAACAGTAAATCTGCTTTTTTTGTCACTAGTCAGCCATAATGCTCTAAAGGCCTTGCAGCAAAGCAAAGCAGCTGAAATCCTAATTACAGTGATGATGACTGAAAGCTGTAGTTGCAGTATTTCTAAATATTGGTTTGATTTCAGGTTTAACTGTGTCCTAACTAGGCATGTTTATAAGAGATCACAAAAGGCTGGTTTATAAATATATACAGCCAGATTCTCATGTAAATCAGCATAGTCCCATTTCAATCCCCTGGGCTCCAGCCCCAGGGAAAGGGTTGGTGTCAGTGGAGCTACATCATTTTACAGCAGCAGAGCCCATTTAAGAGTTTGCAGCACCAGAGTGGGTCTTAAATATTGAAGGTTTTATCCTGCAATGGGCTAAAAGGATTCACATGTCCTTGGAGCAGCAGGCATTTAGTCATCTCTGGAGAAACCCAGTACTCCGCATAGTCATTTTCTGTTATCATCTGAGCAAAGCTATGTATGTACTGTCACGGTGGGTGAAATTCATCCCTGTGAAGACAGTCTGCACGGAGCACGCCTTGGTTAGAAGCTCACTTCAGCCTTTGAAGTGAATACGAATGAATTTATACAAGGGAAAAACTCCATCCTCTCTAAATTATCCTTTGTACAGCCCTGGAGCTAAAACCCTATGCACAGAACTGTATTGTGAACATGCATTCAAAATCTCCGCAGATATGATAGGGTCAGTGCAATACCTCTGCTTAAATTTAGATTGACAATTACAGAGAGCAGCTCTAGCATTTCTAAAAGGAAAAACATATCTGATTCCTCTCTGTGCTAAGACTCAATAGGTCCAGCATAAAGTGTCTAGAATACCAGCAGTGCCTCAAGAGACATAATAATCTTATCTGCATAACTTATTCAGGTATTTATAAAGAGCTGATAAAATTGAGAAACCTGTAAGTGTATGAAGCAGGAACAAAAGATATGAAGATTGTTAAATAAATGAAAGCTGCTACAAAGCTTTGTTGCTTAGCTGTGATTGAGCCACGGCAAGGTTCAGCCCTTTGTGTTCTGACGCGAGGGTGAGGATCAGCAGAGGCATTGAGGTCCCACCTAGGGCAGCCTGGGAGGGTGGAAAGGTTGGTGTTGGTGGGGGAAGCCTACTGCCCAGCTTCGCTCGTGGGGCCATACAGGGATGGTTGGCTAGCCTAGCTGTAGCTGATATAGCATTTTTTCACACAGACAAGCTCTCAACTCTCCAGGCAGAAGAAAGGGGCTGCCTCAGGGAACCTGCTCTAAGATAGAAGAAAAGCCGATCTCTAAGTAATTATACCAGGAAGAAGTTAGCTTTATCTCAGAAGAAGTTAGCTTCTGAACACAAGAAATACTCCAGAATACCTGTAGAGCAGTAGCTGTCCCAGAAGAGCTCGGGAAATCAATCTGCCCACACAAACAAGCCGTCAATGATTCATCTTGCAGAATGAGAATTACTTTTCCTGGAGGAAAAAATGAACAGTAAGGATTTGTGGCCTGGCTGAAGCTCAAGTTATATCTCCAATACTCTCTTCATACAGTGACCTTCTCCAGGGCTCTTCTGAAATGCTCTCACAGGCAGAGGGGGCAAATTTTCTGCTGCATTGGTGTCAGTGGTTTTGCCCTCGTGGAAATGAGCAAATATTAGTTCATTTTGTTTTTCATCTTTTTCTCAAATGCCAGCTCTTATTTTTTCTAATCTACCTAAGAGTAAATATTGCCAGAAGCAAGACTCTTCTTGGAACAGCTCCTGAATCATCTCTCCTGTTTTCTAAGAGCATTTGAATTAGACCGAGAAAGCCACCCTGTAGTCATATAAGCTATATATTGAGCATACTCATTTGATTACAATCACTTTGGTTTCCTGGACTAACATTTAAGTGGGAAAAGACATTCAAAATGAACCAATATTAGATATAGGCCTGGCAGGCAAAACACTTATTGTGCTGAAAACTTGGAATACTGCAATATGAGAGAGGGGAAAAAAATCCTGTCTAAGTGTTTTATGCAAATTGTAAGAAAGTAAGAAGAAAAAAACAATACCAGAAACACTACTGAGTCCACCAATTGGATGTTGCTTTATGGGCAAGTTCTTAGGCAGAAAACAGTAGTAACTTACATTCTCCACACTGAAATTGAAAATACACTTATAGCATAGTGGATTATGGCTTTGTGAAATATTACAGTTTTCTTTATTTGCTTTTGCAGGTAGTTAAATTTAAGCACTACTTACATTCCCCCTCATCCCCAAATTTAAAAGGCAATAAATTGCTTTAGTGTTTTCAATTTCTCTTCCTTCAAGAGATGTAAATTGATTGCCTGAATCCCTCCACAGACTTTATTCTTATGAATAGGGGAGAATAATTTAAAAGGCCATTTGCCCCATCTAACTCCCCTTCAGTCCTGGGTCTCCTTTCTCAGAGGCCACCACTACCCCACTTCATGTCCAGCAAGACAGGAGAGGAGCAGCAGACCCCAAAACCCCATGTCAGCGCAGCCCCACAGCCTGGAAGAGAGGGATGGGTATGCTCAGGGTCTGTTGTACCTTTCAGCTCAGTGGTATGGAAAATACAGCGGGGCCTCAGAGGAGCAAAGGTGTACAGGATGCTCCTCAGAGACACTCTTGGGATGTGCCTGAAAAGTACTTCTTCTTGGGCTAGCAAATCACTTGTGTATAAACCAAACAGATTGGTTTTCAAACTCCCTGGCTGGCTGAGGGACACATCAGCTACAGAATAGGCACAAAGTAACTTGACCAGTTAAAAAGCCAAATGTTGCTAACTGGCACAGTTTAGCAAAGTGAAGGCTTGGGCTCAGGCCAAGAGCATGACCACTTCAGGCTCCAGCCTCAGGAGCAATAGTCTCTAGTAAACCTTGCTGCAGTACTTTGAGGTGCTGTCAGAGGAGATCTGCGATGCTCCTCTACAAGAGGTGACCACCTCCAGAACACTGGTAACAGCATGGGACCTGTCCTGCACCTCTGCCTCAGCTTCCTCAGGTCAGCTCAACCCATAGTCTAAACTGCCACAAGAAGGCAGGTCTGCACAAACCCACCCAGCAGCAAGCTGGGCTGGCTGGCTGAGGCAGAGGCCAAAGCAGCAGCAGGGAGGAGGACGGGAGCAGCATGAGTGCCCGAGCCCATCTCACCTACATTACTGGTTATTCACGGTAGACTCTGGTCACAGTGAGCACCAGACACACAGCATCAGTGGTGACACCCTCCCATAGACATGCTGCTTGCCACCGGCACGAGCTGCCAGGCACTTTTGGGCTCAGGAGACCTCGCAGCTGAGTGGCATAGCTCATCAGGACCACACGCCTGCCCCGGCCCTTCTCCTGCTCCCACACTGGCACACACATATGGAGGAACAAACCTGTATGAAAATCCAAAATCTGTATCTAAAAAGCCTTTCAGTCATGAACAGTCAGAAAGTTGCCTCCACAGCTAAGATTACTGAGACCAGAAGTTTGTTTCAAGGAGTTTTTGGGTGGGAGGTCAGGCTTTCTTCTGCCCCCAGCACAGTGGGGACCCAAGCCATGGCTGAAGCCTTACCAACCTGTTTGTATAAAGGTCAGAGCAAACACGAAGCTTCTGTCAACACAGTTTCAAAAGACATTATACAGACTGCAATGAAGTCTTTTGCAGGCCAATAGCATGGTAAAAAAAGGGAAGGTTATTTAAAACTATCTGTACCTTTTGATTCTGCGTTTCAGAAAATAAAAATATAGCAGCATAGGGAGTGATGATGGGGACAAATCAACTCAAGGGGGGTACCCTCACCTATATGGTTGGATTTTTCCACGAATAACAATCATTCCCCAAGTAAAGTCTTATTGCCATTCATTGCACATATTCCATACAGCCTCATCAGCTATCCCACGGGCAGTGCAAAGTGCAAGCGTGCTTACTGTCAAGTGACAAGAAGAAAAATGCCATCACAAGGCCAGTGCCCGCTGCAGCAGATTTGCAAAATGGAAACCTGCAAAGCCTTAAAGGGTAAGGGGCTGGCAGCATGGCTAATCCTGTAAATAACTTGCACGCCTCGAAAGGGAGGCACATCTCTTAGGAGAGATACCAAGATAAGGCAGACAACCCGAGAACTGAAGCTGACATGCACAAGCAGCAGGGGTGCGTGGCTGAGAAGTGTTGGCCAGCAGAAAGCATGTCCTCCCCCAAGCCCTCATTGCACTCCTCTGCTCACTGAAGACAGTGGCTCTTCCTGGCTTGCTCATTTAAAAAGCTCCCTAAAAGGTGAAGGAAGCTGCAAGAGAAGTGAAGCATTGGGCAAAATGCAGCCGCTTGAAGATGTTACACGCACAGAAAGCCTGTAATCCCGTCCCCACCCTCATCTAATGTCTAGTGACAGCCCATCAAATGTTCCCTCTTTATTAAATTCAACTGTGAACAAAATTAGCAAAGAAATATGGGGTTTAATTAATGTTTGCCTTGACCATAAATGAAAGAGAACTTTAGGGTTTTTACTGTATTTCACTAATCAGAGTCATTCAATATCTTGGATGCTAGCAAATTAATTCTGAACTAATGAAGTTAAAGGAGGTCATTTGTTAGAGAAAACTGATTACATATTGGGATCTCCCGGGGACCTAAATGAGAAAAATCACTATAATGAAAAAATATTTTAAATGATGCAGGTCAACCAAGTAGATCATTAAGGATACAGAGGAGGTGGAAGTATTAATGACACCGTGACAGGGAAATGCCAAAAGCGAAGTGGGCTGACATAAGTAAGCAGAAAGGCATTTACAGGGCTAGCTTGGGGTTTTGTCCCCTTTTAATAATTGAAACACATGGATTTCATTGTTTACCTCAGATGAGTCACCTGTGCCCAGAAATTTCAATGACAGCATTACAGCAATGCACTAATATGCATTATGTACATGAATTTGCGGAGAGCATAAACCTGTTTAGTAGTGGCACCTAAGAACCCAAGCCAAAATATGGGCTGCATTGTACAAGACATGGGAAAAAATGTGCAAGGGGAAGGGAGTGATCCCTGCTTCTCAGAGGTTTCATTTCAACACGCGAGCGGCAGCCAAGGGAGGGAAGCTTACATGGCATGTTACAGCATCAGGCTAGTGCTTAAACACAGCTGGCTAGAGCAATGGGAGCTACGTAGCCCAGATGAACAAGAAACGGTCTCAGGGGCTGGAGCTGTGGTCTGTCTAGCACAGAAAACCCACTGCCTCGGACCACGGCAGTGGGAGATACTATTTAGGGAGAGCACATGAGCCTGACCACTCTCTGCAGTCTGTGCCCCTGTGTTCCTCCAGCACCTGTAATCACTGCAATAGCGACATAGAGAGCACTGCTCTACCTGCACTCTTCATATCCACTTCGGACCTATGTCTGAAATTAAATGTGTTCAGTTCTGTTTTGAACCTGCTGACACCATGAGACTCCGCAACCTCATGGAGCAACACATCCCAGAAGTTTGCTGCCTGCTATGAGAAACGGTAATTTCTTTCACCTGTCTTACATTCATCTCCTACCAGTTTCAGTGCGTTCCTCCACGCAGAAGTAGTGCAGAATTTGGTGAGAAACACTTCTGCGTTCACCCAGTTCATGATTTTACTAACTCATCTCTTCCTCAGCAGTAAAAAAATTCCCAATGCTTTGCTCTCAGTGCCCTTCCTGAGGACACCCAGCCCCGTGTTGGATTCTGCAGCTGCCACTGCACATGGATCTCATGATTTCAAAGAGCCATCAGCGATGGCTCTTTCCTAACCTCTAAGTGCTAGTTCTGAGTCTGGCATTGTATGGGCAGGATTTAGATTATTCTTTTTCCTTATGCATCAAGTACTCTCCTGAGAATCCCTGAAACATCCCTCTTGCCACATTCACATCATTGCTGAGGGTGTGACTGAGCCTAATCCTGCATGGCAAAGCACATAAGCATTCAACACAATGGCAGCATCTAGATAGCACCCATATTCAGGTTTGCTAGTTTTACTGAGCCAGTTTACAGAGCTTCAGGATACTCTCAGGAAAAAAAAAAATAAAATCAAAGGCGTGATTGAAGCTAGAAACCGAACAAGGCAGGAGGCGCAAGCAGCGTCATCCCATGGGGAGTGGCAAATGTAGCCACTGCAAGGAAAGTTGCATGGCATGGCTAGGAAAAAAAAGAGGGAGTGGGGGGAGATATCTCTGTTCAATAGTACAAGGATGGGAGGATCCTCTCATGAATTCAGGAAGGTAGAAGGAATCTAGGGAATATTAGTGGAGACATTCATATACTACTGAAGGAGAAACAAAGCAGCACCAAGACAATTAGTTGAAACAATCCTTTTTGAAAAGGGAAGTAAAGCAGATAAAGCACTGACACATCTGTTTACAAAGCTTATCAGAAAGCAGTTTATTCAAAGGAAAGAAGAACTGAAAACGATCCTAGATCCACTAAATCCACTTTTCAGGATTTCTTCACCAAATTAGGCATAGAGAAATATGCTAGTCCTACAGAGCAGATGCAAACTATTTAAATGAGTACATCAGGCAGTTCTATCACAAAGAGATGTAATTAGATTTGAGGAGTCAATACCTCAAGCAGAGCCTGAAAGGGTGATCAACAGTTTACAGCTTGGAAAACTCCCAGAACTGGAAGCCAAATTCTTCAGAGCATTTAAACAAAAACTCATCCCCTCATTAAATGGAGCATTTGCTGAAATTCCAGGAAAGACCAGGATGAAGCTACCACACTATTCCCACAGAGAAAAAGGCAAAGCCATTAATTATTGAGGGTTCTTATGATTTATTTCTCTTTTAAATATGGGTATCAAAATTAGTGCTAAAAGGCTGATGACAAGATGGAGATTGCTTTTTTCAGTGGTAAGCATTTCTGACCTTTTAGCTACCAGATGTTTAATTGCAGTCTCCAGATGAGCAGTAATAGCAATTGATTTGTGTTCATTAAACTCTATCATAGAACCAAGAACTAATCCTGAGGTTTTACAATATAAAGACAGCATTAGACTAAGTTAAGTAACTACATCAGTTAATATTATGATGATGATTTGGCTTCAAAGTAAGTATGCCTGGTATTGAACAAAAAACTAGAATTCCTGTAAGAGCTTCTTCATTAAAGAAATAGTCCTAAACAATGGAATTAGCCACGACTGTTCCGTCTCTTTTTAACTGGTCTTTCAATCAAAGTTTTCTGACCATCTTCAAAGGAGAAACCCCAACAGTTATAAAGCAAATGTTGTAAGACCCAACTTTCATTTCATTATAAGTATATCTATCTATCTATCTATCTCCATTTATATCCATTACATTGAAATATTATGAAAGCGGTATTAATTCAAACAATCTGGAGTTATCAACTATCTGACACAAAAACCAAAACCCTCAAAACTTTGCATGTGTGTGTAATACCTAGTAGAAAGGGCTGGCATCATCAGCTGAAGATGTTAGTCTGGTACAAGCAAACAACAGGAAAAGAAAAACTGAAAAGGAACAGATTACTGACACAGTATAGGGGGTGGGGAGGAGCTTTCATTCCTACATGAAAGCAGAAGGAAGGTTTAAAAGTAATGCTACATCCAGAAATGTAACTGTCACCTTACCGGAACCTGAGAATTAACTTCTGCCGTACCCCTGGTGTTGCTGTGTGGATGCCACCCATGAAATTACTGTCCCACAAGCAGTGTGAAGAAAAAAACATAAGCTTGAAAGAAACTTGTAATATATTTGCTCTCACCCCAATAGAATAGGAAATAGTATGACCAGAAGTATCAGAGTGATATATTTCTCACTCCACTACTCTTACATGGAGAACTACATTTATAAAACAGCTAATTACAGCTTGAATCATAAGTAAGCACTGAAGCTGAGTTTCATTTTACTCAGATGCATAAATTTTCCTCATCTATAAAACTTTGAGCAGATGTACAGTGGCTGTACACAGCTTATGCTATCATTCAGCGTGGTTGATCCAGATAGGAAAAAAATGAACGATGGTTTGCCATACTTTGTATGCACATTTTGAAGGCAGTATATTATCCATGCAATGTTGAGCAATAATTTCTGCATTCCTAACCATGGAAGAACCATATATTTTTTATATATATGTACGTACATACATATTTAATTTAGAGCACAGATTGGCCTAAAAACAGTGCAAAATAAAGCATTTGTGCTCCTGTGATAGGTGTTCTTCACAGTTTGGCATCACCACTCAAATTTCTTAAGATGCCGTCACCTTTTGGCACAGCAGTCCTTGGAATGTACAAATTCTAGCATTTTGGCATGCCTCGAGTTGTGTCTACAGAGATGAGTTCTGGTTGCCGATGGAAATTCAGGCTGCACAACTCAAGATGCACACATGCTCAAACTGGAAGAGGACATCTGTGAAATCTGCTCTGATGATTATAACTTGATAAAAGGGTGAAATTTATCATCAGTGAAGCACAGGCATTAAAAAAAAAACCAAAACAAAGAAACCCCAACAAAACTTTTTTACTCATCGCTGGCCAAAAAACCAATGGATCCATTACTAAAGTTTAGCAAAATTATTATTAGCTCAATAATAAAAGGAAATTATAACCAACAAGTGTGTTTCTGAAGGAGCCAACTGACGCTTACTTTTGAGGGATTCCTCATTACCATTTAACACAAGATCTTCTCGCAAAGTTTATTTCTCATTTCTAAGACAAGAATGAAGTTCAAGACAATTATTATTAAGACACAGCCAATAAATTCCTTCTTTTATTTTCCATTCAAGCATGCTCACAGGGTTTCAGCCCCATTGAGAGTTGGCAGCAAATCTTTGTTCTCAGTTACTACTACTACGACGCAGTAGAATTCAAATGAATTGAAGCACTGTTTCAAAATAAACATCTCTGCCTCGTGCCTAAACATTGTATGACATCACACCACGAGAGGCTAAAGTCTGGTAGAATACCAATCAGTTATTCTAACCGCTATTTCCTACACCTGCTAACTGTAGCATGGTAATGAAAGCATGGGGTTTTGCACAATCCTAAAATATTGCAATCTCTTGGCTGTGAAAGAAGAGTGTGGCTCAAGCTGAAGCAATATCTACTTCACACCAGTCTAATCTTGGTGTAATTAGAGGATCGCTGCCAAATATAAAGCATATGTTTTGTCCGAAGTCTCAGTGCAAATCACTGTGTGTATATATGTGTTGAATTATTAAATTCAGAAACCCATAGCAACATCTATAATAACATATACTGCTGCTATTATTATACACAAGAAGCTCTAAAGCCACTTTTAATCAAAAAAGATCCTTTTAAATCTATACCTGGTTTTAGTGACATTACTGTTAATGCAGCTGATGAAATATTAAGCATGCAATTACTGTACATGCTCTATAAATGGCTTTCCTGACAGTCAGGCTATATAGAAGGCTGTGTCAAAATGAGAAGGAAGATATTTTTCTCCCAAGTATCTTTTTCCCAGAGAGCAGTTCAAGATTAGGTTGAAAGCATTTCACTCAGAAGAGACGAGAGCCCCAATCAAATGCCGCATTCATTATAAAAAAAACAGACTGGAGGAGAAAAACCAACAAAGCTCCCAGTTGCTGTCCTGAAAGAAGGTGGGGCAGCCATGTTCAGGCTCCACACCTGGGGCTCCCATCTGGTACATGTTGAGTCACTCGCAAAAGGGAGGGAGAGAGAGGCAATCTTCTTAAGAAAGCTTGTTACAGCCTTGCAAGCACAAGGCACATATGAAGAGCACAGGATAAAGGTCACTTCATGCTCATTTTTCTAGCAAAACAGAGCATTCAGAAATGAGAGACGGCTGCAGTCTAATCCCAGACACAGTTCATGCTCTATACAGTGGAAAAAGGGAGGTTCATTTTGCAGGCATCCTATTGCCACCCCAATTTTGGAACTGCAGCTGTAACCAGTATTGACTGATAGTGTCTAATGGTCTGATATGGATGTGGTAGCGTAATTGTATCTACACAGGTAGGTGTCAAAAATGCACTGGCATGAACATTTGGAGAGCTATAGTATCTGTCTGTCAAGTACACAAGGCTCCTAGTAAAACCCGATATAACCAAAATATAATTCCTCACTGCAGTCAGCATACTGCATCCACTCACTGCATGTGCACACACATACACAGTTGCTCTAGCCTATGCACTGATATGACTAGCAATTATTGGCACCGATAGGTAGAAGCCCTACAAAAACAGTTTCACTGCAGGACTTTTATAACCCTTTGTGATTAGCCCATTAGAAACCCATCACATTGTTGCTGATTGCTGTGGTTATGGGCAATCTGCTCATTGTTGAGACAACTTGCACAAGAAGGAAAAAAAAAATAAAAGT
This sequence comes from Pygoscelis adeliae, assembly GCF_000699105.1. Classification (NCBI taxonomy): domain Eukaryota; kingdom Metazoa; phylum Chordata; class Aves; order Sphenisciformes; family Spheniscidae; genus Pygoscelis; species Pygoscelis adeliae. The sequence goes on along the minus strand of NW_008824986.1, from coordinate 13,154,718 downwards.
AGGTCCTTTTACTGTCATAGGGACAGTATGCTTTACATAAAGCATCCTTCCTCTTGGACACTACCAACGGCTCCTGCAAACCCGGCGAGAATTCTCCTATTCTGGGGCACTGATGTCTGTTCTCCCTATGATTCTTCCCCTGTGATATGAAAGAAATTGGCTGCCAGACTGGGGAATCCTTTCATTTCAACACTCACTCTTACTAGTTTCAGAACTGTGCCAGAAACCCTCATTCTCCCTGGACCTGAAGCTCCTTCCTACATTTCTGGCTCCCGTAGCACAATTTTCTTTCAAAAAGAGCATCATCAGTCCCCTTCTATTATAGAGAAGCCTCTTCAGGAAAAGGCATAGCTGGACGGATCCCAACAGCTGGTATTTATCCAGGAGACTGATAATTGTATGCAACATGGGCCTCAAAAAATGATTAGTGCAGTACAGGCAGCTCCTGCTTTATAAAGATGTGATATAGAGGAGGTCAGGCTACATGCAACAATCCCTTCTGGTCTTAAATACTATGAATCTATGAAAAGATCATTTATTTTATTCAGTGTCCCATAACTAAATGATTATGCTCACCCTTCCTCCTAGCACATCACTATCGGTGACAGATTCACAAAATAATACTGCTCCAGACAGAATGAAATATAATATGCTCAAAAAAAAAAATTGATCTACAGTATTTAGATATTACTACCAAGAGGCACAAAGATATTTTTCATTTTGGTCTTGTATTGGACAGCAACATCTGCATCAAAACAGATAAATTTTCAAAATAGCAGTTAAAAATTACCCAGCTGATACAGCATGTGACATATTTCTGGTGTATTGCATTATTTCCATGCAGCTGGAGTTCTGCATTCAATATCCTAGTCCTATGGATCTGGAAAAAAGTTCTTTCCCTTTGTTCCCTTATGAGCTTGGATCTGGGATACTGGATGATAATCTAAATATTTAAACTATTACTCAAGTCTTTAATCAATTCTACTAAACAGTCTTTCTGGACATATTCCAACATAAAATAAAATGCTTTGTGCTGTAACAGAATTACTGCTATTAAAGGATTTAATCCTAAATATACCACAGCGCATTTCTTTATACATCAAGCAGAGTCTGAAGGGCTGCTATTTTTATCAGGTTTGTATTTTAAATATAAGTATTAACTGCAGATTACAGGATTGGTTCACACCAGGTTTCCCCACTGTACAAAGGTAGAGCTTTGCAGAAGCGGCAAAGCTAGACAGTTCTTAGCTAAAAGTACTGCAGGTTTAAATATCTTTACCATATTTTCATACTTGTCTCTCTCTCACAGTAGCAACTTTCCCTGTTGCTAGGACAGATTCACTGGCAACCCAAGGAAAGGTCTATAACAGCTGGAAAGACAAAAGGCAATCACAGAGGATGGGCATGAATATGCTGGGCTTGGCAATGTGATCTACAGCCTGCGAGAGCCACCACAGAACCCGCTGCCCCACAGGACACAGCGTAGCCCTGGGCAGGGAGAGCACGAGGGGTCCAGCTGGTGGGATGCTGCTAGAGACATGCCCAATGACAGCAGTGACACCCGTGTCGGCAGAACCACGTATTGTGTTAGGATAGAGGAAAACAACACACCCATCAGAATAGCTGCCATAAAACAGAACTAGAACTTCTTTTGGCAGCGTCCTGGAGGGAAGTATAGCAGCAAATGCACTAGGTGAAAATTAAAGCTGAGAGAAGAGGGAGGATTTTACTTCAGAGAGGTGTTCAGGGCAGAAAGCAGGGTTGTTCACAGCCCTCGTTCGTCTTGCTGGCTGCCCATGATAATCAGAGAAAGGAGGTAATATGGGAAGCTAGGAATGATAAATGCAGCGATTTGAAAATATTTGCAAGCATCTCCTTCAGTCTCACTAGGAAATAATTGTTGTGGCAATTTGGAGCTATTTTGGAACACAATACATTTAAATGAACGTGAAAGGGAGGAAACATTATATTCACAAAGCTATCTAAGGATTCAGGCAAGAGCTATTGCGCTGTGCATAGAACAGATACCAGAAAGCAATAAAGAAATGATGGGAAGAGAAGGCACTGGGTGGGGGGTGGAAAATAATCAAAAACCTCACTAAAGGATTGGGAGACAAGAATCTGGTTTTATGAAGGAAGCACTGAAGGAGAAAAGAGCAAGCCCAGAGGAAGCCACTGTCAAATATTTAAGAGCAGAGAATGATGGATTGAAGAAGATTCCTGATGGATGCAAATGGAAAAAAGTCCTCAGATCTTACTTCAGAAAGGGGATATGCAGCTGAAAGTAGGTGAACCTGCACCGCAGAGGAGGGGATGGGATTAGTTCTGAATCCTTCTGCAATCTGCATTTTTAAGGTAGCAGTGAAATACTTGACTGTGAACAATATGGCTCACAAGCAAGACACTAACAGGCTTGTGCTTACAGTGACATTTTTCAGGCTATCTCCCTGTGATGCAAGCTGGTTACCTCCTTTTAGAAGCAGCAGGGATGCC
>NW_008824986.1:13131483-13152201 GCF_000699105.1 Pygoscelis adeliae | reverse complement strand
TTATTGCTCTCTCACCCAGGTCTGCTCCAGTGAGCTCCAGATAAGGTACAGCAGAAGCAATGACAGCGCTCCCCCAGAAGCATGACTTGCACTGTGGACACTGGAGCCAGGACGGGTTTGTTGAATTGGCCTCTGAAGAAAAGACTTCGGTTAGGGACCTGGCAGAATGCACTGGTGACAAATTAAAAGGGACTTTTTCTAAATTGCTTCTTCAAAGAGGGAGGACAAAGTCATCCAGCAACTGAAACCAAAAAGCAGATGAGTCATTGGAGGAGATGGGTGTTTGGTTTAACTCACCATCTTTCATATTCCAGAGGTTATTTCTCTCCAGATGAGAGGAACAGACTTGTGCTGAAGCATCAGCTCATAACTCTGAAATAGTGGTTTTAAATCCTGGCTTTGCTGCATGGTTTTCCCAGAGCAGTGAACATAATTCAGCTCACCCCATGCTTCATTTTCCACATGCAAAAATAAAGCATTTGCACATCTACATTTACATTTCAGGGCTCTGGGAGGAGACTGGACACTACAGGAGAGCTAGGCTCAAGAATCTGATGTCCAGATTGACAGAAAGCCAAGTGAAGGATGGATGTAAAAAGCAGTAGCCCTATGTGGGTGGGCCAGAGTTGGTGCTACAGGAATGACTTATTTTTCATCTCAATGGCAACACCATAAAAACCTTTCTGACCAAGCTGAAGCTTTTGATTTTAAAGTACCTGACCAAGTACTGTGAGTTGCAAGAGCAGTTCCAACAGAGCGGCTGGAAGAGCAATTCCAACCACTAAAACAGTTTCACCCCTCCTCATCCATCCCTTCCCAAACAGGTTTTGAAGAGGAACTCATATTTCCACAATAGGGAAAGCCTGTGCCTGCTGCTAATAAATTCAGGTCCCGTATTATAAATGGGCATCAGTTCATAAGTAATGGTCTGACATTAACAAGATGAAATTCAGTAAAGACACAAAGAGAAATCAAACATAAAAACATGAGTTAGGGATAACTCGTTTGGCAGAATCACTGCAGAAATGGAGGTTATTACAGACCAACTGAATCTGAATCGCTACCATCATGCAGTACACACAAGGTTGATCCTGCTCTAGGATGCACTAGCAGGTGCGTTACATGCAAGACATGGGAGATGAACATTCTGCTCTACACACAGTTGAGACATCTCAGCTGGAATACTGCAACCAGATTTGTGCATCACACTAAGAAAAATGTGGAGAATTTGGAGATAGGTCAGCGAAGATCAACAAGAATCATAAGAAGTATAGACAAACATGATTTACAGGGAAAGTTTGAAACAAATGGGTTAATTTTCACTATAGAAGCAGAGTCAGGCATTGCCTAACTGTAAGGCAAACAGGGTTATCAGTCTCTAAATAGGTAAAAGCAGAAAATGATTGATAAAAAGACTAGATAAACATCTTCCCACGCTAGGTAGACCTGTTTCTGCCATGGAGCAGGGGGGTGGACTAGCTCTTGACCTCCTAAGTGCACTCCAAGCTTAAATATAGCAACATATATCACAGGATGTACTAGTGAAATAAAGTGTCTTATTTGTTAAATACTGTGAAACAACGTAAAGTAAATCTCAAAGCTATTAATACACTGAAAAAATATACCAAGACAATATCTCTGTACATGTTAGGCATACATATCAGGACATACAGGTACATGGCTTGATAAAACATCAAAATCAATTACACTCAAAAATACTGTTTGTCTCAGCAATAGCACTTCTTGTAAGCATATTTAAGGATTGATTCCATAATCAATCCTCGATTCATCCAATGAAACCGTAGCCAGGAATACGCATGTTGACCACAAGGAAAGTTACGTGACCCCATTCAGCTAATAATTGCTTTCTATCTCGAAGCTTGATACCTTTTTAAAATTTTAGCTAGCAGAGCAGCAGATGATATTCCTACTTCCCATGCAAATGCATAATCCTTTTCTGAGGGCTACTAAGCTCTTTGCCACCAAAATCAGTGGAACTCCAGCTGTTTACATCGGATCTGTGAAAGGCTTTGAACATGAAAAGAACTGTGCAAGTGCTAAGTGTAGCTATTTTGGCAAGGAATCTAGACAAGAAACACAGGCTGTTACACACAGATCCTATTGTTTCCTGTCAAAAGTCATCTTTATCAGCGTAAAGGCAGAAGTCAGCAAAACACAGGCAGCCTGATAAAAAAGAGGAGGAAAAAATCATTTGAGATCCAGTTGTCATTTTCGTAAGATATTTTCAGAGGCACTCTTAGCAGAAGGGTACTGTAAAACTTTACTTTGTGTTCATTATTAATCCTTTCTTGTATCAGCTCTAACTTTTTTTTTTTAATAATTATTTGCATTTGTTCTGACATGGTTTTTGATCAGTCACTGGGTCAGGCTAGTATTTGGGGTCCTCCCCAGCAACATCAATTTATGCAGATGAACAGGAGAGGGGTATGGAGGTTGAGGTGAAAAGGCTGTTCGTAAAGAACAAGGGGGTGGAAAGAGGGTGCTGACGAACCCAGAGCACAGCAGATGAAAGAGCCCTAGAGAAGCTTCCTGGCACAAATAAGAGAGAGCACGTACAAAGTTTTTTTGTTTGGTTTTGGGGGCGTGTTTTAGACAAAGGAGTCTAAGTCTCAAGGTCTTGGAAAAAAGTTCAAAAGAGAAAAAGGTAGAAAAAATGGCATTGGAAATACATGCTACAAGCAGATAGGGAATCCACAGCTAAGGTGCTGTACAGACCAATTCCTCGGTAAATGTAAATAAAAGCAGAGTAAAAAATGAAAAGAAAGAAAAGCACTGGGGAAAAGGTGAAAGAAATACCTGCGGATAAACAGGCTGCGTTTAGGGCAGTACTCAGGAAAAACATGCCAACATACTATTTTAAGACAAATCTCAGAAAAGTCTGCAGGACCCACCTCAACCTGCTATAATAGTTTCATAAAATTTGAGCAGGCTCTGACAGCATCGCACAGAAAGTGAAAGATGGTGAATTCTGCAAACTTGTGACATCCCAAGAGATTGATCAAGCTGACAGAAAACATTTACAGCAAGTCATTGTGTGTGGCAACAGTGGACAAGATGATGATGGAATGGTTAAGGATGACTACAGAAGTCAGACGAGGATGCAAGCTATGTCCAGATTTATTTCTACTGGTAGCTGAAGCTACGAGGCTTTAGCCTAACAACAGCTTTAGCTTAGAAAGAAGAAACAGGAAAAAACTGATCTGTATGAAAAGGCTGTTGATCCATAAGTAAAACTGACCTCATGCCATGGATCGCAGGGACTTTATAGAGAATAACTGAAAAGGTGGATGAGAATACCATAAAACTCAATCTAGGGATTATTAGAGGACAACAAAAAATATGGCTGTAGGTTCAGGTATCCCAAAAACCTGCAGGCTCTGAGGACTCCAAGTGGACAATGGGAATCACAAAGATGCTGGAAAGAGAAGGATAATACCTGTTGCTACTGACTGCAAATGAATCAAAATTATTACAAGATCTACAAGGTTAAAGCTGTTTTTTACAGAATTCATAATTGAAACAACTCAGTAGGCTGGAATATGAGGGAAGCAAGTGAAGAAAAGTCATTGGCTGCAGAAATTACTTTAGGTAAATGGTAATGAATTACATGGAATAACATAATAATAATAAGGTCTAATGACATAGAGTGGTAGGATGTCTTGTTTCATTTCCGTTGTTGCTGTTGAGCTAATGGACACGCTTCACATCCAAGTTTGTGGAGCACAGAAGTAAGCAAGCACCAAGCAACATCTACCTTAAGCTTTCCAGTATATAAAATAAAATGTAGTGTCACAGAAACATGGACTTAAGCCAAAGCCCCCTTGGGCCAGAAATGCTCAGCACAGTCCTGCAGGTCTCTGCAAATCCCAGACCCAAGAGGAGCACAGAGAATCTGCTGTTCTGAGAGAACTGACCACATTAGTCATGCATGGATTCAGACTATTGCCCAGAAAAACAGCCGCTGTGCATTTACACAGTCTCTTCATCGCTTCCCATCTTATATTTGATCATCTTATGTAGTGGGTCAGGAGAATTTCAGTGAATTCCCCTGAGAGCAGAAGACTCAGGTATTCAGTATTGACCTCTGCGACTGCTAGAAGCATGGATCCAGTTTTTCTAAGATCAGCTTCCTCTTCTCCGTGTGTCTTTGCAGTCTTCACAGAGAGCATTCAAAAGGGTCAGGAGATCTGCTTCCTAGGGAAGCAATCGCAGACAAGGCCAGCATGGTTTCCTCATCCCCTCCACCCCATCTTGTACTTGCAGGCTGCACAGCATTGTGGGGTATGAGGGACCTAATGTCATCCTGCTTTGTCTTTCTCTTAGATCCCCACCTCAAAAAGATGCGAAGGGCTGCCCTGGACCCTCACATCCTGACACCTCTTGCTAAAACCAAATAAAACGGGGGGGAGAGTGGGGAAGAGTAAACTTAAAGCAAAGGCTCGCTGCTATGATGAATTTCCAAACACTATGTGAGTCACTTAGAGGAAGTTTCTACATGCGTATGTCTTCCAGTTCAAATACTGTAATTAAATTACCTTAGCTACTGACTGGAAAAAGCTTTATTATTACAATAGCTAGGTCTGAAGATGAATCACATTGCCATTATACACCGCAGGTGGTTTATCACAGAAGTCACCCAATTGCCTTTTAGGACAGGTGGCATTTTAAACACGCTTAAAACACGCTTTTTAATGTCTGTCAAAGCAGAAGATGCAATCCCAACCGTTGTCCATCCTCAGAAAAACAGACTGAGAAGGCAACATTTAAAGGGGAGAGACAGACTGCAAAGCTGTTCTGACACTAGTGATTAAATCCTAAGAATTTAAGTCTGTTTTGCTTTACAAAAAGAGCTGAAAAACCCAGCAACCCATTACCGACACCTTTTGCAGACTGAATTAGTGTTGTTCACAGTAAGATTTTCCTTGAGCACAACTGAAGAACAGGCTGTGTATGATCAAAGATGTGGCCATGCTGCTGTCACTTAATATGCCATAAAACAGACAAAAAGTAAAGGCATGATGCAAAACTATGCATTCCATTTTAACAAACATTTCTGGGAGAGGTTTTGAAGCAGGCTCTGCTTCCATGTCATCAGCAACAGCAGTATGATTTTCTAAATGGCTCAGCAACCAGAGTGTTGAGATCTTTTGTTATTCTGGCCAAATTAACCCAATATAAGTTGCTACGTATTGAGCACTTTTTAAAATGTGGTTAAGGGAGCAGAATGCTTGTCTTATAGGCCTTTAACAGAGAAAGGATACTACATCCAGTTTTACAAAGGGCCAGACGGGGCAGTCCCTACAGAGTAGGAGTTCCATGGGTAGCAGCACGGAATTTGGGACTAGTCAACTGAGCCCTCAATCAGTATGTATGAAGGCTAATAAATGCTGCGGTAGGTCAAATATGGGTTTTTTCTTTCTTGCTTCACATAGGAGAAAAGACAGCCCATGGTGTTCTGACCTCTTACCCATGTTTTATCTCATGCAGTGGTACTTGTGACTTACTTCTTTTTCTGTAGAGAACTGATATTATTAAATCAGAGCGAGAACAAGTCATGTACAAAAAAGTTCCTTAAAAAGGCAAAAATTAGCCACCCTTGGAAAAACAATAAGAGAGGAATGTGAATAACACAGCATTTCCTGTGGCTTGTATACTTATCTCATACCATAATGATCAAGTGGCTTACTTGTCTCTACCCGTTACAAAAGGGATTCTTTGCATTTTCACGTGGTTCTGCTGTACAACCAACCACACAGTTTTACTACTTTGTCTTAGCTATTTTGGTGCTTAGATACTCAAATCCTTTCCCCTTCCCCCCAGTAAGTAAATTTTCCAGGCTAAAGTTCAAAGTAAATTCCAATGTGATTATACAAACACATGCATACTGTAGATTGACATCATACAATGCTATTCTTTGTTGCTGGATTTTTTTCTTCTTTTTAGTTTGCAACAAATTCTGTATGCCTGGCTTGCTTCCCTAAAATAGTAGCTTATTACACCCTACTGAATAAGATAGCACTGTATTTATTCCTCTGGCAGTTTGGATTTCACGGGAAAAAAGCTCATGATTTAATTCATAAAAATAGACTTACACAGGAAAAATAAGAGTAACAGACCTTATGAATCTCCCTGTTTATTAATGCATGTGATTAGTGGAGTGGAGAGAAAGCAGGTTTATATGTTTCAGTCCATCATGACTGTGAAATTGAACTGTAAATGGTACCTAGTGCAGTCAAGTGAAACAGACACCACGCCGGGAGTTAATGGAAATGTGGAGAGCTTTTCTTTTTTAACAAAGTACTCGAGCAATTATCCCAGCACACCCACAGTGAAATGAGATAAAGTTAGTCTGTGCATTACAAAGGCTGTTAACTGCAAAATAAATTTACTGACAGCCGTTGGGAACCTTTCGTTCATTGTTCCTTTTTCTGCACCTATTAGCTAAAAATGACAAACAGCGTCGGTGGGAATAAACAGCTAGTGCTTTGTGGGGTGGGACATTTGTTATGGGCATACACTAGCAGACAGCCACTTGCTCCAGATTATAGATGCTACTTAACCCAGAACACAAATAAATAGTTCAAGAAAGTAATACACTTCGTTTTCATACTCACCTGGAAAAGAGGTGGGGTTTTGGGAGCAATCTGAAGCGGCCTTGTTCTGCCACTCCGGTAACGCAAGCACTAAGTGCTTCTGACAGCCCTGCTTTGCTGTCAGGGTTTTGTACTGACATTAACCTTTTCTAGTAATAGTAAAAATACATCGGAGCTTCTTCCCAGACTCAGATTTCCCATCACTTCCCTGGCTGCCTGTAGCACCACAGAGTGAAGGTCATGTTTGAGGCGTTAGCTGCTTCAGTGTAGTATTGAACTCTGGGGACAAACAGGATGAATGACAAGTCCCGCTTGCCCTCTAAAACCTACCCTTATCCGCACGCTTAATAAAGATCTCCTTCCTCCAGCTCCACCTGCTCCCCCAGCAGCAGTGCGACAATACCAGCGTATCCAATGGTAAAAATGGATCTCTTGGGGGAGAACTCACACCCGTGTGCATGGTCAGACAGAAAGCCCTGCCCAGCTGTGTGCAGCCTCTCACCCCCCCATCCAAAGGGGAGCTTTGGAGATGAACTGTGCAGGTGAAAACACAGCCACTTGTACAGTCAGGAACCTGAAAGGAGCTTTGTGTTTTAAGCAGAAAAAGAAAATCTCAAGCAGACACTGAAAGAGAAAGGCTACCCATATAGAAAGTATTCATCAACGATCACAATGTTTTTCTATAGATTTTCCATTTAAGGGAAAACCCTTCCCTTTCAGAAGTTCATTAGAAAGCACCGCTGGTATGTTGCAGGTGACATACCACAGGAGACAACCTCAGCATTTTTGAGAAACCCACTAGAGAAGCTGGTACAGGAATGATGTTAAAATGTTTTGAAAAAGCAAGTAATTTAAAAATCAATTACAACTTCTGTTTTACGAAGTCCTTTATTGCTAGTGAGGACTGTGCTTAGGCCTCTGATATATCTTGTTGTGATACCTAAAGTAGCAGCATGCTATTTGGTTTTTATCATGCTATTTTGAGAGCAGCTCAATTGCAAGCCAGCATCAAATACAGTACATCGACTCGAAGTCAAGCCACGTTTTATGTAATACCAATAACACCTCTTACTCCTACAGCAATATAATCTAGTTCCTATTTGCATTTCCAGTGCAGATGAAAGAGAAGGCTATTTACTCACAACTCTTCTGTTGCTAATCCTGGTCTCTGTGCTGGAGCTCATTGCCACGGTTTGTTGCTATTAGTCTCAGTTACTCAACCTCTGAAAACACCCCTCCCTTCTTTTCAGGGAGGTACGATTTGAAGATCTGTATCTTTTGGCTTCACAGCTACTATTTATGGCTGTCAGTCAGACAACAGAAACTGAAGTCAAAACAACCAATGCTATCCTCCATAGCAGACCTGTTACTGTCACTTTTTCCTGACTTTTATTCAGCATAATCAAAATTTATGTCCCCTACTTACATGTCTTATATAAACATCCTAAGCAGCCAACAACCAATGCTATCCTCCATAGCAGACCTGTTACTGTCACTTTTTCCTGACTTTTATTCAGCATAATCAAAATTTATTTTATTTCCCCTACTTACGTGTCTTATATAAACATCGTAAGCAGCCCTAGCACAGCTGCATCACAAACCAACATACTCTCCATCCCCTCCATAACCTTAATCCCAACCCCAGCAAATAAGAGCCTGTTAACTCTGGGAACTGCTCTGATTTCAGCCCTCCTGAGCCATACAAAGCCAAACAAAGCTGTCCTCACATAGATCCTCACTGCAGAGAAGGGACGCTGTATTTTGCAACAACGGTTAGACATGAAGCCAACCCTGGGGAAGTCACTGTTTCATCCTGCCCAGAGCTGCTAATGCACAGTACTGGCTCCTCTCTCTGCCTTGCGGCATTTCCATTTCTTTGCATGTCTGTCAGATTCTTTCCACGTTGCTTTTCCTTTGCTGCGCAGTGTAGCAAGATGCCAGCTTTCTATTTTTTGCACCATGTGCGCTCTGGATCTAACATTATGCTTAGAATGCTATCAAGTAGCCAAACGTGACACATTTTCAAGATTGGCCTCAAGGTAGCTAACTCAGGGAGTAAGCCTTTCAATCACAATCAGATACCAATCAAACAAAAATAGATGAGGACTGACAGCAGGCTGGTGTTATTATACTGTCTATTTCCAGCTGGTTTAGTTCAGGATGTTTTTACCAAGTGAGTCTCTAGCTCACCTCACTAGTATGCAAGGAAGGCGGGAGGGGAAGTGGTTGTACAAAAATGGAATAGTTTGTGATTTATAGCTGAAGGAAAACTAAGACAATGGTTTCCCTGATTTATTAGATGTAATTGTGCCTCTAGCATCATCATAAGACAAAGCAAATCCTAAAGATAAAATCAATCTGGGAGAGGAGTGGTGACCCACAGCTGCAAAGGCATCATTTCAAGATGCAGCTTTTCTCCCTCCCCTTGCATAAACATTACATCAAAATTATTGTAAACCTGCAGCTACCCAAATGGCACTCGTTGTGTCCTCATGCACAGCACAAAGTTCACTATTGACTTCAAAGGAACAGAAAGATACTGAGAATTTTTACCTTTAGTTTGCCGTGCTGATATAGATCAGGGAGATTTGTAGACTTTGATCTTCTCTTATTTAATTAAAGTCAGATGGAGCCCAGTTGAAACGTGAAGTTTCAGCTTCAGCAGGGGAGTCTATGGCCCAGCAGAGTTTTCACCAGTCTTTCATCTCCTCTGATCAAAGCTCCCTATCCTGACCCAGCTGATGTCACATTATTCTGATCAGATCCTGGTGAAGAACCGCCTTTTTATTTGTGATGGGGGCTTCCTGTGAATATCACAAAGGCATCTCACATGGAGGAGCTACACTGTTGTTCACCATACAAGCTTCAAAATACGTTTAAAAGAAAACAGACTTTGACTGCTCTACAATCCAGTAAGGATCACAGCCAGAGCCCTTTAAATACAGGGAGAATGGCATATATCGTGGATCAAGGTCTAATACAAGTTCCAATCTTGCACTGACTTGTTGCTAATTTTTGCACCTGTAAAGAATCAAAACAGTGATTTTGAGTGTAGCTGGCCTGAGGATAAATGACAGGATAAATAAGAAGTTGTAGCTTCTCATTAAATAATTGGGCTCAGCTTTCATAAATTCATTGTTTCACCTGAACATGTTATAGATGATTCTAACACTGCCTGTTCTCCAAAATGTTATCTCTATGAGTTATGTCTTCTGTCCTGCTTGTTTGTCTCACTTTCATCAGAGAGAAATGCTGGTGTCAGAGTGACAGAACTGTTGTAGCCCACAAAGCATAACACCTGATTACAAAGCAATATTTACATCTCTAAAAAGAAACAACACCAACCCACAGGTGCCATGCAAAGCCCTGAGTCCGCAAAGAGCTCTGCAGGAATTGTCCCCTTTGGCTGCTTTTGCAAAGTCCCATTAATTCAGGGAGACTTTCGCATGCGAAGTTCCTCCTGGGCACACAAATAAAGTCTACGTCTCATGCGCAGTTCCCTCATTCTTCAGTAGAGATGCTCAACCCTACTACCGTGGCCCCCCAAAACCCACCAAATGTCATGGCTGCGGCCACCCATGGCTGAAAGACTACTCATGATCCAGACTGATATAACTTCCCACTTGAGAACTTGGTAGCATGGTCTCAGCAAGCTTGTAACAGCCTACAAGGGCCATGAAGACATGAGGTGGGAGAGACACTTGCATTGCAGTATTGACAAGCCAAACAACATTCAGGTGCCTCAGGATCTCAGTTGTTCCAGTTAATTACCAGGGAAATTAGGAGCTCCTTACCACTGACCACATACAAAGTCAAGGCTCCTGTTGAAGGTATCAAAATTACCTGTCTGAAGTTAAGGGGTCTGAAGACCACTTGTTATTAGTAAGGGTCTGTGTTAATGCTGCTCTAACTAGTGGGATTTGGACCTAAGTTTGCTAATGATCTGACAACTGGTCCTTTCCTCCAGGGGCAGGATCTTAGAGTTTCCCCAAAGTAGATGTATCAGTGGGAGTTAAATGCCACCATCTACCTTTCGCTGATTAAACTATGTTTTTCTACATCTGATACAATTGTAAGAGTGCACCGTGCTGATCAGACACACGCTTTGCACAAAATGTCACACATGTTTATTATTAGATTAAACTGCAGTAGGTTTAATTTTAGATCTTTCGATTTAAGTGGTGCAATGAAGATTAAATGTTAGGCATTATTAAAGATGCAGATGTGGTTATATTGAATTATAAACCTCATTAAGTGCGATGTCCTAGACAGGCTTGTGAGATAAGCTACAAAGGACTTCCTTACTTCATTCTAAAGTTATTAAAATATTAGAAGGTAAATCTAATCATAAAAATATTATGATAGAATGAAACTGATACTTTAAAAACCTTATTACAAAAGACTATATTTCTTTCATGTATAATTACTTCCCTCTCAGTTTAGATTGCTGGATTGATATTAAAACGCAAGTATTTTTCCTCTTTTGAACACACACAAAAAGCAAATACAAAGGAGCCAAATTTTGTCACTGCTTTCAGTGCCTGAGTCTTGAAAGGTCCTCCTCCTCATTGTCAAGCTTTTAGTTCTCATCAACATTAAAGTTATCCACCCATTATTATATCTGGTAGCAAGGCCATCCCCACTTGCATGGATGAGTGGTTGAGAAACAGCTATCACAGGAAATATATGACAATATTTTGGAACGTCTGAGGTGGCTGAATTTAAAGAAGAGACCAACAGTGTGGAACAGGGCAGAGATTCATAAAAAAAATAAAGGCACACAAAGAGGATTCTCAGATCTTCTCATCAACTCCTTTAACGTCAGTCAATTGCTATAGCCTTCTCTTTTGTAGTAGAAGAGCAGGGGGTGCACAGTGAAACTTGAAAGGGCAAAAGGAGAAAAGTTTCAAATTAATGAAACAATTTTTTTTTTTTTTATTAAGCATATAATGAACTTGGGGGATCCATTGCTATGAGATATGGAGGTTCCCTATCATCCTACTTCAAAAGATTCCCTATCAGCATGGATAATAAGAATTTCACCATGTCATTGGTGAGGACAAATGATCTATAAGAAATAAAAGCATTGCTGGCCCAGGCCATCAGCCAACCGGTGACTGACAGGTGGGGAGAAAACTCTCTCGTAGGAATTCCATAATTGCACAGCCTAGCGCTTCCCTCGCAAGGGTTTTGCTCTGGGTCTTACTATCAAGACCAAGATGTTGCTCTGACCCAGCAGGACAATTGCAGCTCTTTCACCCCATGGGCAGGTACAAACCATTTCACAACACATCAGGACTTTCACAGATTTTGTCAAAACCCACTGGAAAGCCATATCCAAGTTCTGGAGAAGTTCCCACTACTTCTGCTAAGCGTTCCCCTATTGCAAGGCAAGGCTGAACTATGCTAAAGCCATTGACCGATTCTTATGTTTTGCAGATGGGCAGCTTCTCCCTTCCAATTTAAAGGACATAAACTGTTTGTCCTAGCCTGGCCCACCTCTAAAAAAAGCCCATAAAATCCTTCAGTTCAAGATCCACGTTTCCTAAACCGGGCTTTCTTCTATTTCCCCATTAAGCTGTGGCAACTCTTTGGCTGCACTAGATAAAGGCCATTCTAATACACTGCAAATGCAGAGATAGCAACACTACTTCTCATTTGCTAAATGACTGTATTTGTAAAGCAATGTAAGAATTTAAGAGCATTTTCTATAGGTGCATTATGTCAACTGAATGAATTAAGTGACCACAATGGACTTGATCCATGATAAGATATTTGAATTTGCTTGTTTGCAAGACTTGCTAGATCAGATAACCTGATTTGTCTCTCAGCATACAGAGCAGGTCTCTTTTCAGATAAAGCCGGGAAAAAGTACCAATTGATTTGATTGCATTATAATTTACATTAGATGTTCCTTTTGGGATTCTTGTAAAAGCTGGCATTGATTTATAGCTATCTGTCATTGACTTGAGGCACTTGATGTCAAAAATGGCAAGATAAAAAAGCTTGTTTTACAAATAAATCTTTAAGAGCAGAGCTACAGCAATGATTTTTGTAAAGTAGGCAATCACCTTCTAGTGTGTTAGAGTTTGAATATTGCAGCCGTTATGAGAATTTGAAAATAAAACATGAAGATACCTCACTGCCACTAGGAAAGGAATTGAGGAACTGGGAAAGCAAGACTTCTAGCAGAATATCCAAATCTTTTATTATATTTTTCCAGTAGCGAGTTACAAATTCTCCTGCTTCCTTTTAGCTGTTTTTCTGTGTGACAGACTAAACGTTTTTAGGAACAAGGAGTTTCTCCTATACTTAAACCAAACTGTATTTAGCACTAATTTTTTTTATAAGGCAGCATAAAACAACAGGATTTAAAGGGAAATATTAGATTACTTGTGAGGGTTTCTGAGAAACAGCACGGTTGGATATTTTTATCTTCATTTCCTTGTCTTTTGCAATTTTAATTTGAGAAAATGCATACACTGTGAAATGTTCAGTTAAATATTTCATTGTTAGTGCATGCTGCAGAAAGCAAAAAAAAAAAAAAAAAGATTAATACTCTAAAGATCAGTTCTTATGTATTTGTTTTGGTGGGTAATTTGTTAGTGTAAACTGAAAAAAAAAAAAAATCAAGATTCCTACTGAGAGCAGACACTCTGGAAGAAGGCAAAAAGTAATAAAGCACTATAATGAATTCAGATGCTGCAGACAGAACTACTAAATAAAATACACAAATGGGGGAGCCAGGACTATTGCCTTTTCTTCTGCTCTATAAACGTAGGTCTACAGAACTTAGATTGCTTCCGTAGCTGGAAGTAATAGCAGCTCCTATATCCTCGTTGAGCAAAACCAGTTATGACAACATGATCTCTCATACAGCCTGTACTTTTTAGCACATGGACAATTGTAAGATGACTCACCACACTTTTAATTGCAGCTTTGATCATTAAATCTTTTTTGAATTACTGAAGATTCTATTTCCGCTTTTCAGTTACAAAACCCACCAGAAAAGGATTTGAGGTTTCAGGTTAGAAAGTTCAGCTTTTCTTTTAAAATCCCAGCCTCATTCAATGAGCATCCATGAAGTGCCGCAAACACCAAGACAAAGCGTAAGACAGACCATACCAGACCAACCTCCTTGGCCTTTAGCATCCTATGTTGGCATCCACCTCTTTATCTTGTCTGCCATTTCCAGGCCAGAATTTTCGTTGCTTTGGTAACCTACCAAAACACTGACATTCTCATTGTAGTTGGCCTGCTTCTGGCACTAATCACTCTTTTCGGATTAATCAGATGTTGTTGATACTTTTCAGCGAGACGTTATATTCAATAGTCAAGGCGCCACTAGATGGCTCAAGGGACTAGTAGGCTGCTTCTGCTTCACAGAGGTCTCTAGACAGGGCACTTGGTGGTGTGCCCCAGGAAGCGTGGTCCTGCAAACCCAGCCTCCCTGGGCCACGGAGGAGCCGTTCAGGCAGCAGAAGGCAGGACCCAGCTTTGCCCTGTTTGGGGCAGCTGTCCAGCAGTGAGGTCCCTGTGGCACCACGCATGGCACCTCTCCCCAGACAAAACCAGCTTCCCCCGAGTCGTTCCCCATGCCTCCTGAAGCAAAAGGGCAGATTTTGCCTAATAAAGGTCCTGCCCTGTTCTGACAGAGTCCCATTTCTGTGCGATGCATCAGCAGTCAACAGAGGAAAAGGATGATCCCTCACTGGCACATGTAGTTTTCTCAGAAATGCTCATTCTGGCTTTTTTCCCTTGCATAGCCACATGAATCCCAAAGCAGCTTGTCAGTGACTTTTAATTCAAGCTGCTGATTAACACAGTTGGTAGTCATAATCACCAAATGTTTCCTCACTGATGTAAATCCCTTCCCCGATGGAAACCCAGGACCTTGCGACAGCCCAGCTTGTGAGGACAGTTCCTCTGTGCACACCATGTGCAAAGAATGAATTTAGGCATTAGCTTAATGGACTTTTAAGTCTCTCTGGTCATCGGCCCCAGAGAGGTGCATCAAACTGGCTGCTTCTAATAGTTAATTTGTTCCACAATTGGAGAGGGAATTTTTCTCTTTAACAAGCTCTTTAGTGGGACCATTTCTCCCCTAACCAACATCAGATCTTTTTGACTTCCACAGAGTCACTTTAGATTTACATTGATACAAGGGAGGTAAAACTCAGCTCCTTATTATAGAGCTGAGCTTGTCTGCTCAGGGAAGTGCAAAGAAAGAGCAAGGGAACTATAAGAGGAAATTACAAATAATGTCAGTAAAAGCAGCAAAAGAATCACAATTCTTATCCAAGTGTGCTACAAAATTTCTCCCAAAACAATTCCACTATTGTACGGTCTTTTCCTACAACAGCACTTATTTCATCTACTCCCACTCTTTGACAACCCTCAGGTGGGCACAGTCTTGCTCAAGTCATTTTCTCATGGGGGAGGGTAGAAATTGTAGCATTTTTAGTATTTCCACAAGTTTCACACATATTGATAAGCTACAGAGACCTGGTCAGCTTTAGCTGAAATGCAGCAGTACAGTAGCCAATTTATCTGGGATATTTAGAAATGAAAAATGGGTCAGTCCACTTATTAACAAAAACCTTCTAGCTGCCAAGAGAGCTTTCAGGCAGCCAAGGACTCATTGGTAGGAGTTTCCACAAATCTTGTTTTTGTCAAACTTCTTACAATAGGGCAACATAATCAGGTGAAATTAAAATGGCCCCGTGTTAGACAGTCAGCAAAAAAGAGGGCCCAGCCTTCAATTAGTGCTACCACTAACAAGCCATGTGAAAGATAATATAATGGATCTTGGCTGATTTCCTGCCAAGTTTTCCAGACCTCGCTTTGCTTTTTTGACTTTACACGCAGTATCATATTTAGCAGGACTAATGAGCCTGCATTCCTCTAATGGACCCACCCCAGCATGTGAGTTCTTTTTTTTTTCTTTTGTTGATGATCTCCCTTCCTTGAGAAATCAATGTTTTGAAAAAGACAAAGAATAAGGTCTTTACAGCATTATCGTTCCAAGGTCTCTGCTCTACCCTCACTTCTAGAGCACGCAAATCATTTTTGCCTAGCAATTTCAGAGGAAATTCACAAAAAACTTCTGTCTGCAGGATTGCAAATGTTTCTGCTCCTGCTGCAAGGGTCCAGAGCAGCTCAAACTGTTACACTTAATTGGGGAAACTGATGGAAGGAAACAGAATAGAAATAAAAGCAAAAGATCAGCAGAATTCATACAAGAAACTCGCGCTCTGCTTTCTAAAGAAAAGGGTATGAGTAAAAGCCATCCTTCACCAGCAAGGCATTCTCAGCATCACCTGAGAGCGCTCTGCTGGAGAGATGATAGGTTATAACAAATCTTCCCTGAGACCAAAGATAATGGCAGCTCCATATCCCCGAGACCTGGAACAAATGCAGCATGTGGAATTGGGGGTGCTGAAAGCAATGAGTCTTTCAGCCCTCTGTGTTTGGGGCATTTCCTCTGGTAAGTCTTTCAGGAAAATTTTGGTGGCACCAGGGGGTCACCCTTAGCAGCACAGTTCATTAGAAAGCAGCCACCATCACTCAGATGTAGCTGAAAGTTCCTCCCTAAGGGCACACAAAAGGCCAAGATACTCAATGCCTTCTTCATCTAGGTCATTACTGGTAAGACCAACCTTCAGCAGTCCCCAGTCCCTGAGACCAGTGGGAGTCTGAAGCAAGGCAGACCTACTTTGGTGGAAGGGACACCTGGATTCAGGTTAGGGAGCATTTAAATGAAATGGACATACACAAATCCATGACAGCTGATCATGAGGTGCTGAGGGAGCTGGCTGATGTCATTGCAAGCCCATTCTTGATTGTCTTTGTAAGGTCATGGTGATCAGGAGAGGTTCCTGTAGACTAGAAGAAAGCAAATGCCACTCCTGTCTTCAAGAAGGACAAGGAGGAGGATCCAGAAAACTACAGGCTGGTTGGCCCCACCTCAGTCCCTGGGAAGGTGATGGTTTCCAGCATTTTTTGCTCCATTTCCAAACATCTGAAAGACAAGAGGGTGATCAGGAGTAGTCAGTATGGGTTTGTAGGGGAGTAGTCCTGACACTCCTCCTTCTCAGAGACCCCAGGGGCATGTTTTAAGTGTCTGATAGCCCTTGGCAACATGAAGAATTTGGTAGAGACAAGTAATCAACAGCAAGAGGAAAAGAGCTTCACTTTCAAACTTCACAAGAATCAACAAAGATAATGACTGCTACAGTTTTCTTAAGACATTAGTATTAATAAAATTCATTCTGAAAAGGCCAAGACTTTAAGTGCTAAGCAGATGATGAGCTCCAATTGCAGCAATTACTGATTGACTATGTAATGTGCCCTGGTTTTTGCTAACGTTGTCCTTGTCCTCTCCTCCCCCTCCTTTGCCCCTTCTCCAACCGTTAGCTAAGTCATTTTAGGCAATGGACTGTGGAGTGAGACTTCATGCGTGAGGTGTTTTGTTTGCTGATCACAGTTTCTCAAATTCCATTCTTCCAGTGATTCTCCCCCCCCCCCCCCCCCCCCCCCCCCCTTGTTCTGGGGGGGGGGTGATTTTATGGGGGTGTGTATAGGGTCTCTACCCTCTATCCAGCTGTTTCTTTTCACAAAGCCTGTAGGGACACAATTATCGTGAGCACTTTTTATGCCTTTGTGAAGTAAAACCATCCAACAGGTTCTGATACGTAGATCATCATAAGGTCATGCCAGTTTTATGTAAAAAATAAATCTCAGAAAGGAAAAATGCAGGCAAGAAAGGAAAAACCCCAGGTACATGCTCGATCTACTAAATCACGTGGTCTCAATAGATTCCTAATGCTCATTTAAGTGTTGAACCTTGCTGCATGCTGCCTGGGTGGGGTGTTCCCATTAATAGTAGCATGGAAATATGCTGAAACGTGTGAAGTTTCAAGTGCAGGAAGTTTCTTGCTAACTTCAATGAGTTTGAAAATTACCAGAATGTAGGTTTCATTAAGAGTTGCTTTTTTATGCGTCTGACAGAGAGAAATTGCAGCCAGTGGTGTCTTTGCTGAAAAGACTCCATTAGATTGCCATTAGTTGCTAATAATATATCATAATTATTTTTATAGGGTTAAGCTTGTCTCTTTCCTCATCCACCTGCCTTGCCGAGATAACCTCTAAGAATACCCTGAAGGACTGTCAGACTCCAACTCAAAAGCTTTTTCCTAGCTAAATTTTCTAAACAATCCATTACCTATAAAGGATTGGTGAGAATACAGAAATATGGCCCTTTCTCTCTCCAATTTACATTCTCATATAACTCCACTCAATGTCTAGTCAGACTCTGGAATAATTTGATTTTTCTTCCATTATTACTATGCAAAGATATTCCGTATATTAGTGCAATATCCATTCATTCTTCAGAACACATCTCATTTGCCGTTAGCTACACAAACACTTGACTGTACTTAAAGAATCGCTAGTCACAGTTGTGTCACATATCTCATTTAAAATATCCATTTTATTTAGTGTGTGTGGCATGGTTTTCAAAAAGATTGAGCCTTAGTAGTGCACATTTCTACTAAAAAATGAAGAATAAACTCACCGCTAAGATGTATGCTTGCGTATGCGCACGTGTTGTTGGAAATATTAAATGTTGATACTTTGTTTTCTTCTTATAAGCTTTGCCTGGAAGTGAAGCTTATCAGTGAATCTGTCAGGTCTAGTGGCAGCATCTGCTGCCTGACCTTTATGCAAGCGTGTTAGATGATTTTTAATTGTAGAGTTGAGCACCGCTGCTGTATAAATATGAACAGCAGAACAGCTGACTTGATTAAGTCTCGCCAAGAGGCTTGCTTTTTTCCTCTGCTTAAAATCCTGCTTCTGTAGGCCGATTCCTGCTATGCATTGGACTTCTCTAAGGCTGGAACTAGCTCCAACGGCCTGAGGAGAAGGAGCAGGCAAATGGTCTATCCCTAGAAATAGACATGGGTGACTAGACCTGGAAACACTGATGAGGTGCTACAGCTTAGACCCGAGCTTGAGAGGAACCCGCATCCGTGAACCTTTCAGCAGTGAGAGTCCAGCACAGCAGGCCCATTGCCATTTTGAGAGCAGAACCAGTTCAGGTCAGAATAACTAGCTATGCTGCTTGCGTATGAAGGTCAATGACTTTTTCTGCCACTATGAAATGATATCTTTACACACCATGGAATGCTAATACTCATTTTCTCAAACTGAATTAACATAATTAAACTGAATGCCACGTATCTGCATTCTGGACTTTCTTTCATTGCAGGAACTTTAAATGGTGACATGACCTCACCAGCACATATGAATCTTCACTGCAAAGACCCTCTGAACTAAAGCCAAGTTTAATTATAATATGAAAATTTCCACAAGGAGAGTGAATCAGACTTCTTTTTATGAAACCAGAGGATGCTGTAGTGCTCTCCAGAGAATGTTACATACGTAATCAACAATTAAAAAAAACCAAACTTGTGCAAACGGCAGTATTTTCTGGGAAATGAGTAACATGAGGTGATAAATTTGCAGAGATGGAATTTGGGAGGAGACAAAAACTATTAGTGCATTAACATTCAAGTTAGCTAATACTTTCAGGAAAAAAAATGAGAAGACATCTCCATTTGTGGAGACAATCAAAACCCAACTGGACACGGGCAACCTGCTCTAGCTGACCCTGCTTGTGCAGGGCAGGTGGACTAGATGATCTCCAGAGGTCCCTTCCAACCTAAACAATTTTGTGATTCTGTGACACTAGAAGTATCAATTTTTTTTTTCCTTTATGTTTTCAGAGTGTTTCTGCTTTGAGCAAGGGGGAGATTTCTCTTCCAAACTCAACAATTCTAGTTTAGGAGTGCTAAAATACTTTTTGAAGTTTTAAACTGAGTTTTGAATTTGCATTTCAGAATGACACAGATTAAGTATATTTTTTTTAAGTTGGTGGGGCAAGAGAAAGAGGAATAAAGCCTAAGCAACTTACAAAAGAAAAGAGATCTTTCAGTTTGAGTCAAAAAGGAAAAGTTCTGTCTGTTTTGCCAAGATAAGTTGCTTTTTACTATTATTTTTAGGTTCAGTCCTTGAAAGAAAATAAGAAAAATTTCCATCTCTGTTTCTAAACACAGTTACATTAAGGTTACAGTCATCTTGATCTCTAATATCAGTTGTATATAAAAAGAAAAAAAAAGTTGAACCAAACCACAGGAACACTGTTCTGGATTTTGGGTGCTTTCAAAGTTCAGAGATGCCCCAAAAGAAATTCATTCCAAGCAACATGAGACAGACGGAACCCCAATTTAATATTTCACGTTGTGAAAGATGAAGTATCAATTTTCCATCCTATCTTTTCTGCTTAGATTTGTCCAAACAAATTAGCACATTTCAGGAACATTTCCACTTTCTTTCATCTATCTGGTTATTCCAGAAGAGTTAACATGTACTATTTCCTTTTCTTATCCAACCACTTGAATAACATCTGCCCTCTTCATCAGCTTCCTGAAATAACTGCCTTTGGCAGGTTAGAAAAGATTTTTCATTCTCCGGTGCAAAATAGCAGTCAGGTAATGAACTTACAGCTCAGCCCGGCAAATATGTAATTTGGCAAGTGCTAAGTTTTAACTCGTGATATCTCATCTTTGCATTCAAATATTTAAAACAGGTGATACATGCGTAATGCAAAAAGCTAGAAACAAACATCACAGCATTTAGAAAATAGCTGCAGGTTTTCTGCCATGGAAATTATTTCTGCTTAAAACATCAACCCAGAGTAATTGTAGATTTTGTTTAGAGTGACAGCTGAATTTTTCATGTATTTGCTGCCTTTTGATGGCAGATAAGTGGGAAGGGAAACGTGCTCTCTGAAGGCTTTTATCAACGAAAATCACAGTCAGAAAGTTGCACTATGGAGCACAGCAATATTTCCATACTTTACTGCACTTACAGAGAGAAAACTGTCATTAGGGCTAACAGGGTGTCTTATAAAAAGAGATGTTTCTTGTTACAGATCCTTTATTTGGCCGGATTTTTTCCTCCTACAGTTGCAGGAGGTGGGAGGCCATTATAGCAGAATTTAAAGCATTAGGCTTTTCAGTGAAGTGCAGCTAATATTTTAACA
>NW_008824986.1:13131135-13131457 GCF_000699105.1 Pygoscelis adeliae | reverse complement strand
CTATAGACTGTGATTTAACCCAGGATGGGACAGACTCACCCTGGGGAATCTATTCACCTGTATTGCATTTAAACAAAAGGGCCACTATCTTGAACCAAAGAGGGAGCAGAAATACATCCCTAAAGCCTTGCTTTGCTCTACAGACATCCCTTGTTTCCAGAAGATAACGATCGTTCCTCCTGGTGCCCTTCATGCATGGTTTGTAGGACAGACATTTCAGGAGAGCATCAGGAAAGGCAGCTGAGCAACTACCTTTTCCTGGGAAGAGCTTGGGGAGGGCTGTTTGTTTGTTTTGGAGTTCTCTGGAGAACTTCAGTCCATG
>NW_008824986.1:13086021-13131109 GCF_000699105.1 Pygoscelis adeliae | reverse complement strand
AGAGCATGCTTGTAAGTGACCAGACTGCAGGAAAACAGGGGGTGAACTCCAACCAAGGCTGTGTGGGATTTCAGGAAAACAGGCGTGCTCACTGCTGGGCAGTGACCTGGGCTGCGGCAGGAGCCCTGTGCTCTACTTCTGCTGTTGCACTGACTCACATTTACTAAAGCTACCAACGCCCTAATTGTCTTCTGCTAAGTGTGAGCCCTGACTCGTGGTAAGAGTTGCTATTTCTACTGTTAGGAATGAAATTCCTGATGGGCAGACCCCTGCAGATTCACAAGAATCATCACAGCAGCTGTAAAACCGTTTCATCTCTCTATGACACAATCACACTGCTAATATTTCAATTATTTACAAGTTTTGTAAACAAAGCTATTCTGAGATCCTTTGGAAGCACCAACGTCCTTCTCCAAAGGCCACCAGTTAGTCATGGCTTCATTCATCAGGAGCCCCTTCATCTTGGGAAGCACCTCACCTAGGCGCTTTCCCCGCTCGCTCTGCACAGCCCTTTGTGCCGTTGCTCTCAGCTGTGCTGCAGCTACTCCTCCACACCCCCTTTACAGTCAAGAGCACGACATCTCCTAAAACCCGGCACACAGGATCCAGCCCCCAGCGCCGTTGTTTGCACTCTCCATGGATTATTACAATAATAAAAGCAGCAGCTGCCTGAAACAGATTTCTTCTCAGCAGAGTGGTGAAAAATAGCTGAGCCTTCTCTGCCACCCTAGCTTGGCAAGTGACAAGAAAAGCTGCATCCATTTTTTTCCAATAAAGTGATTTGAAATTAAAAAAAAAATCTCAAAC
This sequence comes from Pygoscelis adeliae, assembly GCF_000699105.1. Taxonomy (NCBI): domain Eukaryota; kingdom Metazoa; phylum Chordata; class Aves; order Sphenisciformes; family Spheniscidae; genus Pygoscelis; species Pygoscelis adeliae. The sequence goes on along the minus strand of NW_008824986.1, from coordinate 13,130,302 downwards.
GCTGCCTCTGACCCAAAACAGTATTAGTACTAACATAGGTGCACCTTTAACCCACTGCCAGGGAAAAATGAAGTGAAAAAATGAAGACGACCTCTAAAAATTCTCTCTTTTCGCTGACTATCCCGAATAGCTTGAACCTGCAACAATCTGTTACAGTATCTGGTATTACAGGAGGCCCCCAAGGTAACATTGCAAATAATGAAATTCCCAATCCAAACCATTCGCTTTGCAAGCACAGAGCAGGATCCCAGGCTCTCCCCGAGACCAGGGAGGTTGCCTGGCTCGTACTAGGGGCAGCCGTTAATCATTTCATTTGTTTGCATTAGGAAGAACATACTTCTGGGATGTGGTATAGATGGGCTCCCAGACCTGAAGAATGCAATCATCAAAAGTTATGGCTAAAATTGCACAGAGAACTGCTAGGGGTAGGAAAGCTTGGGGGAAGGAAGAATTTGCTTGGCAGCCTAATATATGCACCATGTAGGAAATAAAAAGGCTTTATAGTTTATGAGGATATACGATCTTCCAGTTAGGAAATGGGGCCCAGATCCCTCTCCACTCAGGACTGGGAAGCCAGCTGCCAAGAGCATCTTTCCCAGCATTAATCAGAACGGGGAATTCAGCCTCCACTGTGGCTGCGGACAGCAGTCAGACGGGGAAGCCAGGCGGGGACCCGGGCTGGGTGTACAGATGGCACTGCACCCTGCCTGAAAGCCAGGCTGTCTGCACAGGTCCCGGCTGCTTCACTTAATAAATGCAATGACAGTCATTCGAGCGCTCGGGAAAGGTGACAAATTCAGGCGTTGAAACTGCCATTAATCAAGTCGTATAACTCGTTGTCTGTATGCAAGTAAAACATCCCGAGTTGTTATTTGGGTGTCCCAGTCACAAGACCCTTTAAACGGCTGTCCTTCTGCCTCAACCTCCTCGTGGCTGAGGCATTGTTTATTTTCTCCATACAGATCACTGTCACAACTACTAGGGGACTATTTGCTTTTGTCTTTCATGTTATGGATTTCATCTTTAAAGCGTTCACCTCAACTATTTACCTAATCCCCACTCAGCATTCAGAAATATCAAGCACAGCAAGCATGAAACAGTTTTTTCTTGTTCTGCCAATATTCAATTCTTCATCTACTCCTCCAGCAAGGAGCTGGTTTTATCTTTATTCGGGATACTTCAGCATTCCTTTAGGGACTGATAGAAATGCTACAGAAAATAACAAGTGATTTTTATTTTCTTCTTAATAATTTATTGGCTAGAATGGAGCTAACTCCCTATAAAAAAAAAAAAAAATAATAAAGCAATAGCCTGATGCCCATGAAAGCTTTTGGTCTTTCCACAAGCTGAGTTTAATTTTAATTGGGAGGTAATAGAAAGAGAGAATGGGTCTGAATGGACAAAACTGTCAGAGACTTCACTGTACAAAATAGTAGCCAAAGTGCTGCAGTTTCATCTTTTAATTCTTAAGACACACAAAATAGAGGAAATTCAAAGCCTCTTACGAAAACATGACCGTTCTCCTTTACACTTCTCTTCTTTCTCCTTTTAGGAAACTCATTGTTTCTGGTTCTTTCACAAATGAAGGAAATACAAATATTGAGTAGGACCTTAACGACAAGGAGGAAAATGGTACATGAATAGGTGCTAGCAGTGGCCCAAGGCCATCTCCTCAGAGTCCATCTATACTGCCACCTAGATACTGGGAAAGCCCACAAACCAACTTTGGCTGCACTCAGTTAACGGTCACTGCCTTAGAAGAAAAGTTCTCAGAAAAGACATGGAAAAAACCCCAGAGGTACTGATTAGTAGAGATGTAAGGGCTAGTTTCTCCTTTGCCCAAGTAATACCTTACCAAGGTTGCACACTTCCACCGCTTCCAAACACATTTCCTCTTGGAGCCCAATTATCACAGAAACCAAGTAAGGCAATCAAATTCTGCCCAACCCAATAGTTGGAATTTTTCCAGCAGGGGAAATATCTGTCTCTGAAAAAAAACCCCAATCTAAGAGTTTTCCTACATTTTACAGATCATTTAGTTGCTGTTACTTTACAAGAGTAGATCCAGTAGGTTTATTTGGTCAGTATATTTCATTCTGGTCTTTAGCAGATAACAGACCTGTTTATCTTTTCCAAAAAGATAGACCTACTTCCTTCACTTCTGCTTGGAAGAGTCCTTTTCAAGAGAAAACTACTACAGAGAAATAGAGTATAGGAATACGAATAAATTATATTACACGGGTTTTCAGAAGAGAAAGATTGAAAAGACCTTACAGATCACCTAGTTCATTTCCCTGACAATTAAAGACCAAGAGGTTTTCGTAACGTTTTAACATAATGTTAAGCCTGCATTATGTGAAATATTACCTCAACATTCTCCTGTCTTGTAAAGAGGATTAAAAAATAAAACAAAACACATTTTCCATCATATCGTTAGAGACCTGATCACAGAACTTTGACTACTGCTATCAGAAGTACCATTTCTCCATATTCATGTTTTTTGCATAGCTCCATAGAAAAAAATTAAGAGTTTGCCTGCAGAGCATGATATCAACGTTGCTATGTCAAAGCCCAACTCTGCGTACATGTGTGTGAAGGTAGAGAAATAAATTAGAGGTACTTACCACCTTGGTTTGCTGGCTATAAGAAGGTGAAGTGGAGGATCTTCTAGATGAACAAATACAATGTTCTTGCAGAAAACACACTCTCACAGTATAAACAACTTCAAGATTAACAATTCATTTCACTTGAACTGAGAAGTGGTTTGAAATAAAGGCACTATCATTTCCCATGACTATCATACTTCACAAACACCAGGAGACACTGAGATCACTGAGATGAAACTTCTTTCATTTCACAGAAGAAAATGCTACTCTGGAAGCAATCAGTGGTCAGCAGTACATAATAGCAGCTGACATTTCAGGTCAATATGAAAAGAGTTTGGAGCCAGCCATTTTGGAAGCACTCCAGTTTGTCACTTCATTGCTAACGAAGACAATGTTGCAACATGTTTTGTTTAATATAAAAACCAGGATAGGATCATGGGAGAATTATTTCCCTCTCAACTTCACCCCCCTCCAACCCTCTTTCCAAATGCAACTGTTCTATTTTTAAAAAGCTCATTTGTTCTTATTGTTTTTGCATCAAGTTGGCAGCTCACCCATCTGTCTCCCACTGTGCTTAAAAAGATGTCATGATCCTGCAGTCCCAAATGCAGTCCTGATGTTTCCACTGAGCTAAAACACATCTGCAATGACAGCATTCGCTTAGGAGTGAAGCTATTTTTGAAACAATGACAACATCACTAGTCAGATTTCAGATGCATTTCTCAAAAAAAACCAAAAAAACAACCCAGTGCCACCTCATCCAAGGTACCAGGATGTTCATTGGTTAAGATATTAAAAACAAAGCTTGTTTAAAGAGATCCTAGCTTCACCATGCAAGTTGTTTGATAGCAATACCACACAAAGGTGGTTGGGAAAATGAGGCTGCCTTTAGGGCTGCCCTTCACCCAAAGTCCCACTGCGATATCTTGAGCAAACCCCCAGCTCCAAAGAAATCCCATGGGGTCCCTCAGATCTGTGATGGAAATACCAGATGAGACACCCCTGGAAAATTACTATTTGTTCCACATCAACAGGCAAAGAGACAGAAAGCGAGTAGGTACCCGAACCAACATGTTAAAGAAAGCTAGTTTCAGGGTTTCAGACCAAATTCTTGCAAGTGACTGAAGGCAGACCCACTATTTTGAAGCTTGCACTGAAGGGAATAACACTGTCTCATAGCCAAAAATCAAACCACATGTGCTTTTACTTGCCTAATAGCAGTGAAATCTAATGGAGAGAGTCAGAAATGTAACACACCTTCAGTCTAGGTCCCCTCATTCTCTGTGCTGCCTCGGGTTTTGGCCGTCTTGGTGAAGACAGGAAGGTCTTCAAAGCTGGGATTGGCTCTACTGAAACACAGTCTCCTCCGGAAAACAACTCTGCTTTTAGATGAGAGTAAAAGTAGTATAAATACTAAGAAGCTTTCAGACATGGCACAACCTCCAGCGCAGTTTCTGACCCTAAATATATGCACCTTGGTTACCTCAGTGGGTTCCATCACCTTATTCTGGGACTCAGCTAAGAGGCCCCAAGACCTTCGGCCTGGTAGAAAATAGAGATTGAGTCACTTTCTCACTCTTAGGCTTCTTCCCCATGAATCAAGTCAGAGGCAGAGTAGACACGCACTTGCCAAAAGTGGAATAAATAGGTTTGACAGCTGAGCATTTCTGGCAAGAGTTGCACCCAAGCTTGCATTTTTTTAAAGAAACTGAAAGAAAACAGCCAGGCCACTCTCCTCAGAGGGACAAATCCCGAGGAGACAATTTTTTTTTTTCCTTATTACATTAATGAATATTCTGTCACTTTAGTAGGGCAAACATAATTGTTCAAGCTGCTATGCTGAGACTAATTGCCACGTCATTTACAATTAGAGGTGTTAATATGGTCATTAAGATGTTACAAATGGCTCCTGAACATCCTCTCAGGTCACCACGATGTATAGAGCGCCCTGGCAGATTAGCAGAGGGAGTTAGAATTTGGGGACCTGAGCAGGTCACAGCGCCACGGGAAACACGACAGGCAAGAACATGCCACAGCCTTCCTTCCTGCAAGACCCTTGCTGGCTGGCCAGCAGCGAGGGGACCCTGCCGAAGGGAGACCCAGGTGTACCCCAGCAAGATGTCCTTTCCCCACAGAGAAAAACACCCCTGTTCAGAGACGACTGGCGACTTCTACAGAGCCTGCCTGCAAGACCTGCCAGCCCATGCTTCTGACTCCCTTGCTTCCAGAAGCTGCAACCCCACCAGCCCCTCCCTACAGCAAGCCAAGCAAGGCATGTGGTGCCACAGGCTCCTGGGGACAATTAGTCATCAGAATTAGACTGAGAGTTCACTTATAAACTTTGCAAAGGGAAAGACCATCTTGTAATTGATTTCTTCTGTTCACAGAGCAGCCGACATACAAGACAGCACACTGTGAAGCTTTTAATCCATATTCCAAGGCTTGAGAGTGCAATTGCACCCACTCACATAGAAAATTTCTCTCAGTTAACTGAGCTGTTAAAACTTGGTGGGTGTCGGGTTGGTGAGTGCAGCCTGTGGGGTTTTGTGCCATATTAGCTGGAAGAGGCTGCATTTGCATGGAAGACTCCAGACTCCAGCTATATTCTACTTTGACATGATCTGGAGTCATTATTTTTCAAGAGGTCAATTTTTAAAGAGGCACGAAAAAAACCTCTCTAAAAATAAACCAACTCCTGTGAAAAGGCTTGGCATTCCCCTGTCAGGTTTCAGCAGCTAGGAGAGAGAATAGTCGGTCTGATGTTGGTTTCCAGCCACAACGAAGTTCATATCTAATATAATCAAGCCACATTAGAAAGAACTGAGCAGATAAGAAGCCAAACACAACTCAAACCACAAAGCTTCCATTGAAAATGTGTTTTGACTTCAGAAGTGGGAGAGGAAAAAAGAAGAAAGGATTAGAAATTCAGGGCTCCCCTCAGTTGCCCCAGATTTACACCCATTATACTCCAGCAGAGTTGGTCCAAATTCCACTTTGCTGTGAGAAAGGCAAGTGCTTAACTTACATCAGCTGCAAAAACATTTCTGATTTCTTACCTCTTTCCTAATTGCCATTCAGGGGACAGTGTGATTTGTGTCACATCCAACGTTTGCCCATTTATTGTGAAGGTTAAAAATGTTACAACGAGTGCAGAGTAACCAGCATTTAAAAAAAAAAATGTTTGTAGATACACAAGTCTGTTATTGCAACTCCAATGAGAAAATAATGTTCTCTTTGTACTTGTTTTCTCTTGACAGACAGGTTAAATTAGATTGCTGAATAACTTGGTACATGGTACAACAGTAAACCTGTCACAAAAGCATGTTAATCAAAGCACAACTGATACTTGACATCCTCCGGTGAAAGGCATTTTTACAGTGTTTCATTAAAATTGAAAGGAGGATTAAGAGGCCTATTTCTTGATTAATGTCTCTCTCTGACTGGGAGATGTAATCCTATCTATAACCTCAAATTACTGGAAACAAAATTAAATTTCTGCCAGGAGATCATTCCAAGCACACATGACACTGAGCACAAAAGTATTCATTTCTTTACACTCTTTACCCAACCTGGAGACCCTCTGAGATGCAAACACTGCAGTGGGAGCTCCACCAACACTCCAGGTTACAGGAGATGCTGTGGAATAGCCACTGAGCTCTATGGGGGTTGGACAAACATTTTGCAAACATTGCTTTTAGTGTCGAAAATGATTGCAAAATGATACAGGGAAATCCCTGGTGGCAAAGTAAATCAGATGGTTACAGAAAGAAAATTTCACAGAGGCAGAAGTTTAGAAAGAAGGTATTCGACCAGCCTTGCGTGCTACACCAATGGCAACAGTGAAATATTGCAGTCGACACGGCATACCAGGGTGTTACTCAAACATCTTTAGGCTTCGGGAGGAGAAAAGACAGCCAGTCTGGAAGAAACACGATGTCGGGATTTCTGACAAGATATATCTTCGCTCTCTTTGCCGCCAGGTGACAGGGATCCTCTTGGGAAACCGACTCTCCCTTGTGACCAACGGTGTGTTGAGAAGTGGACTCTTCCTCCCCACCACTGCACTTTTAATTCTGTAACTGAAACAAGGCCAGGAATTCAGTGTCAAGAGTGCACCTTCCCAGCTGGTGCAGGGACCACAGAGCTACGCCAGGTAGTCCTGGCTCACCAGCCTCGACAGAGAAGCCGGCATCCTGCCAGTGAGCACAGCTTCTGGGATGTTTGCTTTCAAAACCTGGCATTACTTGTACCAGCAGTGCTTGGAAGCCGTGTGTGCCCAGGGGAAGGAACAAAAGATGATAAAACTGGCAGTAATTTCAGCCTGTCCAACACCAGACAGGGAAAAGACAGTATCAGGTCAGTAACTCAGCTGCAAACACAGCCCCAGCCACCTGCCTAGATCCCCATTTCGCAGCACTTACTGCTCACACTAAGTGGCAAAATTCTGCATGGCTAAATCCCAAGAAACCCAAAACAGCTGCATGTCCCTATCAAACAAGATAAAACCATGCCTCAACAGTCCACCCCAGCAGCACAAGGCTGCATCTCCCTCAAACAGAGAGTTACTGTTGCTTCCAAGAGCAAACTCTAAGTGGGTTTTTGCAGCAGCCCAGGCAGACATCGTTTGGCTTCTCAAAGGCAGACTAGACCAAACCACTTGCAGCTTTGATGTTTCAGCCACTTCTCCTTGGAAATATTCTCTGCCTGCCTCAGCCAGAGAGTTTATCTTCAGAAGCCAATAGTTGAACTAGAAGCCTAAATTTCAAGGGCACCAAAATGCACAAGAGTTGAACTCTCAAGAGATGCTCCTCATATTTGTGTGTTCCAGTATTGCCCTCACAAGACCATTACTACCCAGTGCCAGGAACAATTTCTTCCATTAGATAAGAGCTAGAACTTTTCTGAGCGCAACCTAAATGCACTGAGATATTAGCAGCTCGCCTAAGGCTACAACACATTTCACAAATAGCTCAACTTTGATCTTCTCTTTGGTTGGTCTGAATATTACTTCCTTTCTCTTCCCTCTCTGCAATGCACTGCTGTGTCGTGGGGGGAAGCCCTGTGATTTCAGTCTCCTTGGAGGCACTGCCACAGTACCCCCTACTCGCCATAGCTGCCTGCCCAGTGGTACTGCGAGACCATATCGGAGTTGTGCTCAGTCATAAAATTTTCTTAAACAAAACAAAAAAAAACATTTAACACTAAGCTCTGGAAGATGGCAGAGCATTAAATACATGTTTTTAAAACAACACTGAAATATGTTCATGTATCTGAGCTGGATCTTGATCAACCAAGTCTTACTCCAGATTTCTGCAAAGAGGACAAGTTTGTAACCCATCCACCCCCTCCTTAATTTTTTCTTCCCCCATTGACTCCTTAGCACCAGCTAAACATCTCTGTTCTCACAACAGTTTCCAGAGTCAGGTTAAAGCAGTCTGGAAAGGGCAGGGTTCAAGAAATAGACAAGGCCACGTTATCCTCAGAGTGTTTTAAGGGCAGTAAATATCAGGACGTTCCTCTCCTTCCCATAGGCATTTCTTGGCAAACCTGCCAGCAAGTTAACTCAATGTACACATACAGGCAAGCACATCTGAGAGATGAGCTTTGAGATACATCCTTTTATAGTATCTGTAATAATTTAGTAAGCAACATGCTGTTCCCAGAGCCCATTCATGCGAAAGAGGGGTTGTTGTTGTTTTAGACTTTGCGGCTTTGTTAAGCTTTGAACTGAGGGTATTAGGTTGTAGAGCAGTAAATGCACTGCAAGTTGCCTAGAATTTTCCATTATATCCCATAATCTTAGTACTCTTAAAGGTGACATTTTTTATGCTATATCCACTGCCTGCAAAAAGAGCTGGGTCTTTTATTGCCATTTATAACATCCCAATAGATCTTAGAGAGTCTTACCAAAGGGCAGGTTTAAACATTGCTACAGTAATTAAAAATCTAGCCAGTTTGTTTTAAATAAAAAATAAAAAATGTATCAAGCATCCAAAAGCTTCAGGGTGAAGTCCTTTAGAGCAGTACTCAACTAGACATTTTTTTGTTAATCTCACTTTAAAAAACTCAATTTCTTCCAATGAAATAACAACTTCCTTATTTGCAATCTAACTTGTAAGGAAATATTTACACCACATACACCGGCTTATTTATCTATTAAGTGAGCCATATGGCATTAAGACTGGCAATTTAAGTGGGAACAGACAGCAAATAAATGGTGCAGAAAGCTAAACCTTAGACAGCCGCAAAGGCTGGTTCAGAGATGAGCTTGAACAGAGACAAAAAGAATCATTTCCCAAAGAATGAGAGGAGTCTTGAACAGAGGTCATGAGGGACGCCACTGGATAATCAGACTGGTGTGCTGCTCTCTTACGGGTATGTTATCATACGGAGCATAGACCCCAAATCACTGGTCCATACTGTATTCATCAGTTCATTGCTCAACCTCTGCAGCCCACGCCACACAACATGCCAGATCATCAGCCCCCTCCAGCCCCGCACTACAGTGACCTCCTGCAGCGTTGAGAAAAGGGAGTAGTCCAAAGGGAAGGCCAAGCAGGCTGAACGCTATCAAAGTGAACCAACACTCTTGGATTCTGGCTGTGCTGATGGCAGACGTACAAAGCCGGCTTAGGTCAGTGGAGCCATTTGTGGGGATCTGGCAAAATTGAGCACAAATCAGTGTCTTGAGAACGCCCCCCTGGACTCTAAAAGCTGCTTTAGAGAGAGGAGGAAGAGCAAAACTTGCCCAGCAGCTCACTCCCTTGGGGTCCTCGTATTACTGATGCTGGTGGTAACCAATGTTAGTCATACTGGGGAATTTTACCTGTCATGGTTATCCTGTTATTGAAGTTGTAAGCAGTGTTGGAGCATGAAGGTTTTGGGCACAAGAATCTGTTTGGTTATCTTCAGTAAATAAGTGTCTTTAAAAAGGCTTGCGTCTAACACAGGGACTGTGGAGGAGAATACTGGAGTGCTGGAAATTTTAAAAGGCCTGAGGTATAAACAGTTCCACAGCTACCTGATTTGGAAACCAAGAAATGGGAGGATAGTTTAGTTTATTATGAGGTTGATTTCTTTTCTGATTTCTATAACAGAGTGGTTTTATCATGTGAAACGATACTCAGTGCCACAGCTAGTTAAATAAAACAAGTGGGAAAGGGAAGAGAAATAATTCTGAAACCTTTCGAAAAATGAAGGCCCTCTTCCAACTCAGGATCCATAAATAAAACCAAGTATTTGCCCTCAGGGAAGAAATTAACACAACTCCAATTCAGCTAAAGGAATCTTTTACCGAGGCACATCTTTGCCCTCGCAGTCTGCTACCATGCCTTCTCATCACTCTCTTCTGTTTGGGAGTCAGAGTCACTCTGCCTTTAATAGCTGTGCACTACCAAAAGTCACCCTGAAGGAGCCAACAGAGACAATAACATTTGGACAAGCCTGATCTCTGATAATTGCAGTTCCCTGAAACAGGACTTCAGCCTTCAAGGCTTATCAAGCAGCCTGCACACCCTACTGACCCCGACATCTCCCACCATCAATGCCCAAGTTTCTCACAGCACGACAACGACCCTGTTTCTTACAGGACAGTGCAAAAGTTGCAGAGCTTTTCGCTGCTGCAGGATTATTTCCCCGTACTTGAACACATACTCCATATGAAGCTGTTCCAGCTTGGAGGGCTTATTTCAGAAGGGGCTCCCAGCAAGCCAGTTTAACACACTGTGAACATTTGCAATCCAAGTTCATTTTCCCCATCCATCTGAAAACCACACAGAAGCCAAACAAAATCACATCTGAAGACCCATGTAGGCACAGTTTCCCCCTCCTTCTTTCACCACAGTGAAATACTGTCTTCCTACCCCCCTCAAAAGCAAAACAAACCCCGAAACCAAAAGCAAATCAGAACCTTTTATGAAGTGGAGAAAGACAGTGCAATGGGTTGCACGATGTCAAGATGGCCAAAGACTTCATATAGTAAGTCCCAAAGGTCATACGAGGAGCGACCTTGCTTATGCACATATGCAAACATCTGCATACTACTAAGGGTTTGTTTGTTATAGTGAAACACACACAAGTGATAGCCCTAACAAATCTAATTATCAGCTACAGCTCGATTGCTACTTAGTGGTAACAAATCCATTGCTGAAGAGATGGAAGTGCTACCACACAGTTACGTCAGGAGTTTGCTCTACATCCATACCAACATTACATCGGTCCCACCTTTGGTACGTTGGTGGGGCTGGACCCAGGTGTTGCTCCAGCAACACCTTTCAGCAGCACTGATGATGGTGACGACATAGGGATTGAAAAGCCTGGGATATACTGGTACATTTTCAAGAAGCATCTTTCTCTCTCCCTCATCTTATCACTTCCTCAATGTCATTACCTAGTTTGGGCTCCCATTTCTGCTAGTTCAGATGAGCAAACAGTTTTAACACCTGCTACCCTGCCAGATGTCTAAATCAGCCACAAATCCAAATGTAACAGGCCAAATCACTTTTTAATTCCACCTGTGTGAAACCCAAAGTCACTTCCCAGTGAACTCAGTAGAGCTGCCCCAAATTTACTACAGTATAATACGGAATAGTGTGGAAAAGGAGACTATAAACAAGTTCCTATACAGGATGGCTTGCAACAATTGGTGACATTATTTTCTTCTTGGAGTAAAACTTGTCGAAATCCTGTAATTAAGTAAGAGAATGCCTTTGTTGCACAGAATTTATTTTCAAATACCAAAATCATGCTATATGGAGTAAATCTATGTTCATCTTATTTGTCAAACGCCTCATTTCCGGCATGATTTACATTCCCCCTTAAAGACTTTCTAAGCCAGGCTGCCCTAACCTCAAATCAGTTGCAATAACCCAGAAGTGTGTGCAGTGGCAAGAGGGTGCTGGGACAATATTGTAATCTTGTTTCCAACCTGGCTTTTTCTGCATTTCCATTTTGCCTATGTGTTTACAAAAAGGTAAAGTTTTATATTCCAAAAAAGCCTTCCAAAGGTATTACACCTATTAACCTCAGAGCAAGATAAACCAAACCTTGAATATATGCACCTATAACTGTTCACAGACTGCTTCAAAGTGTGTTACAACTACTTTGTAAAGAAAAATCACATACAAGCATGCTCACACTGTTAAATAGTATGTGGAAAAACTTGGAAGTTGTTTTTAAATAAAAGCTGCTAGCACAGCAGATGCACCATTACTGCTGTTTGGAGAGGGGTTGTTCATTTTAGGTACAGCAGCCTTCTGCTGCCTTCACAGCCCTCCTGGTTCTGGAGCTGTCGTGAGCAGCTCTGAACAGCTGCTTTACTGCACAGAGGACCCTGAAACTCCATAATACAGTCCCCCAAGTCAGCAGGATACTCCAGAGCCTGCAGAGAACAGCAGCTTCCATTACTTCTAAACACTCAATCAGCAAAATGACCCAAGACCCTCACGAGCAGCACAAATGAGAACCCACAAAAAAACTGCTTCGGTGGGATGAGGAGGTTGCACCTAGCATTCAGGTGTAGGGACTGAGCTTTCCCAGAAGAAATACATCCCCACAGGGCCCAGCTAGGAATGTGCCTACAATAGCATGGAAATAATAATACGCCAATATTCCAATTTCAGTAACAACATTGGAAAATGCTGAGTTTGCCAAAGCTGATTCATGGAGGGGGGGGGGTGATTTTAACACATCTTGTTCCTGCCTCCTGTTTCTCTCTGCTTCTTTGAATTTCAAAATCCAAATGCTATAATTGGAGCTGAGTGAAAAACAGAATTTCTGTCATATGAGAAACTGACATTTTGGCATGTTTTTCCACTGAATCAGATCCAAAAAAAAAAAAAACCCACCCCTAAAATTTCTCATGAAGTGACAATCCAAAAAAATCCCGTTTTGAACCCATCCATATTGATACATTTAAACATTTTGTTTTGAGAATGTCAAAGCAATGTAACAAATTAAATCCTTCTAAAGTATATCAATATTTTATGTGAAGAATCCAAACAAACATGGAAACAAGGATTTTACCTTACCAAAGCAAAACAAAAATGTTCCTCAGTTGAAAATATCTGTGATTGACACCTCTCAGTAAGACATTCTGATTTTGATGAAACTGCATTTTCTGATAGAAAATTGTTCCATCAGAAATTTTTATTAGCTTTCCTGCAATATAAACATGTTTGTTTTACACATGCCTAGGAGCAAATGTCACTTTGCAATATTTTCATTGGTTAGGTGCCTCCCCATAAATATGAGGACATTACACTGAGTCTGGGTTCGTTTCTCCCCATTCCCCCCTCCCCACGCAGAACATGTACATTTATCATCTGATTAAAAACATTATTTATCTTTATATAAAAACATATATTTCCTAACAAGCCGAGACGTTTATAAATAACTTATAATACTACAGCTGAGTGCTAAACATCATGATTTAGGATGAAAGAAGAAACCTTTCTGATCATTGTCCTTTAGTATTTCAAAGCCCATTTTTCATGTTTATTTGCTGTCACTGGTGATAAGTGATTGCCTTGCTGTATTGTGTTTCCTCTGCAATGGTGAGTTGTTTGCAAAAAGAATGGAGGACAAGCTGTCACATCAAAGAGAAAAGACTAAAACCCACCAGGAGGTGAAGCAGGGGTTTATTGTCTTTTGCCCTGGGTTTTGACAGTTAATTAGCTCTCATCCAATTTATGCTTGTGTGGCAGCTACACCGGGGTCAAAAGCAACAACTCCAAGGTGAGGCAAATGCAAAGGATACAAGACAGGAAAACCTGCTACAGAGCCCCAGGAAAGCAAAGGGCTTCATCTTTCACCCCCAGCCACGACTGATGGACTCGTTCCCTAATGAAGCCTTTGACTTGTTTATTTTTTCCCCCTCACCGCACAGAGGCTTCTTTCGACAGCTTTGGGCACTGAGGAATTGCCAAAGCAGCTGCTAAATTAAGCAGTCAGCATAGCAGCATCAGTGGAAAAATGCTGTCCCTTCAACTTGCTTTGTGTCAGCTACCTTGGGAAGAGGAAGAAGAGGAAGATGTCAATGAGGAGGTGGTAACAAAGGACTTCATCCAGAGCCTGCGGTGCTCCATGGGGCTGGACTTCACTGCCTGCCCTTCAGGACCTTTTTGCCTCCTCAGCCACCTCTTCTGGCATCCAAAGGTCTTTCAAGACTTTGCAAAGCAAATGTGCTTCCCCTCTCATTACCTGTTGCTCTTTCTGCTGCTTTAGTAGGTTTTGCCACCTGCACTTTTTCTTTCCCCCCATGGCCAGTTTGAAACTCCGAGCGCAGGGAGCAAGCAGTGCCCAAGCTACGCTCCTGGGGCAGGAGCAGGAAAGCAGTATTTTCACACCACGGGATAAAACCTTTGATCAAATCACATGTCCTAGCTGCAGTAAAAGCTTAACCCCTGGAAGAATGCTGCTCTACTTGATCCCTAGCGAAACACAGCAAGGCCTCACCTCCGAAAAGAGAGGTTGGATCAATTTAGAGGTCATGTAAATGTCTCAGGGGAATGTAACAGACATTAGCACTGGAAAAAAAAAGAATTGGAAATGAGATGCAAATTCACTTTATATTAGAGTAAACATCCACTGAATGGGAACTTCCAGACATAACTGAATCAGTCAAGGCTCATACTGGAGAGCCAGCCCTGAATACTACAGAGCTCCTTGGCAATGCCTAAGACGTGCCCCATTTCCAAGAAAAACCTTCATACCTTGTAGATAATACCTGCTGTCTCAAAAAATAATTTATTTTCTAGACTTACCCATTCAGATCTTACCCAAGCAGAGCTGGGCAGTTTCTAGGTACGCAGGAAATATCTTTCCTACAGAGGCCCTCCTAAAGAGACAGCCTCATTTAGCCACATTAAATATGGAAATCACTGCAGTAAAACTAGCACTGGAAAAATATCCAGAGTCCTATCTAAATACCACACCTTCCCTGTGATAGCACCTGGTGGGATCCGACGGCTAAATTCCTCCTTTCCTGCCCCATGCTCCTATGTGCATCCCATCAATGATGCCACAGTCCTTTATACTCTCTTCGTAAAATACATTGAAATGTCACCAGCAAATTGTGAGCCTGAAGCACAGAATTATCAAACTTTTTCTACCAAAGTCACTTCTGGAGAAATTTCCTCTAAGCGAGCAAGTCTGTAACAGGAGTTGCCACAAGCAAATTCTGAGCTACCAAAGGCAGTGGTCATCCTTCTGCTCATGGCCTCTGGAGGCAGACGGTGAGATGCAGCAATAAGCCCATACAAATTGTCTGCAGGAGCTGAACTACTCGGGTCTTGTGGATGCAAAAGGCTGAGAGACTCCAGCTAAGCTGAAGAGCCCGGCCCCAAATACTGGGCCAGCAACAGCAGGGGAGCCAACAGCTTGTCCTAATCCCCTTGGAGGTAGCAATAGGGGCACACACTTCTGCATGTGAGTCCCCTGCTACCCAGTGAGGCACAGCCACCTCTGTGACTTCCCCTCTGAGAGTCCATGGCTGAAGTGACAGAGAGGGACCTCTGTTTTATTAGAGATCTCACCTCAAGTTCACTGAGTGCAACTTCAGATTCATCACCCAGGAGCCTAAATTAGGAGCCTTGTCACCCTTCTCTCTCCCCATTGACAATGGAGACCCAAATGTCCCTCTGCAAGGCCCAAAACTATCACCCTCTCAAAGCATAAATGCCTCTTTCCTCTGACTACAAGGAGCTGAGCCCCTAAGAGACCCACCTCATCTGAGCATCTACGGCTAGGTGGGATGATTCTAGTTCCTGCAGCCTATTCCTAACATCATCTGGCATAACCTTATATTATGCAAAAAACCACAATGCTATCTTAATGAAGGATGAATGTTAATACAAATTGTATGAAAGTGGTCTCATGAGACGCGTACAGCAAATTAAACAACAGACTAAACTTAGCCCGTGAGCTTGTGGCTTTGTGTTTCTCTCGGCTGTGAGTCATTGTGTGGGGTAGAAAACTGCTTTCCGCCCCCAAAATATCATGGAAAGTAAGCAGTGCCTCACGTTACAGTAAGAGAGGCTCTACACAGCAGGGGCCAGAATTGTGTTGCTCACAGGGAGCCTGAAGACTTGGCAATGTTGCAGCCAAATCTGTCAATCACGTTTCACACAGGCCATCGAGCAAGCAGCAGAAGAGAATCATTTTCAGCCAGTCCTGATCCAGCGAGGTTCAGATTAGAAATAGGATAAAGACCCTTTCAATTCAAGGTCACCTACCTCCTTTCTCTTCAGTTCCTTGAAAGGGTCGTTCCAATCTTCTCTCCTTCCTTGCTATCGTGAACGTTGTGCACAGCACAGGTCTTTTTCCCGAGGTGACATGATCTGTGACTGCTGCCTTGGATGCATCGCCTGGGAAAGCAGCCAGCCGGACAAGGGAAGCAAGCACCTCTCGCACGTTAGCAATGAATCCAAACAAGCCTTTCTTCTGCACAAATTTGGAAGTTTGAGAGTTTGAGCATGTACGCTAAACACTTCCCAGCAGATTTAACAAATTTGCATTGGCAAACATTCAGTGATTCAGCTCAGGTCTCCCTCACCTTCAAAAACACGCACATCAGGTACCCTGGTGTGTGTTACCCGAGCGTGTCCCTGTAAAGCACCACGACTCACCATACTGCTTTAACTCAGGTACTGCATCCACTTGTCAGTGCTGGCATTAAAAAAATAAGGTACTGAACAGTCAACTCAAAGGGAAGGCAAGTCAGAAGCCCTGAATCCGAGTCTTCGGCTTTGATCAGGAGGCAGTTTCCTCTCGCAATCAGGAGACACACTTCTCCTAGCAAAGGAAAACAAGTTCCTTAATACCAGCTCCAGGATGTAATGCATAAGCATGAAGAGACAGCCACCAGCGAGAGGTAAGAAATACACGTATATGCAGCTTGACGGTAGCTTTCCACGTGTTTAATATCCAAGCATACCAACTACGGCCTACTTTGGGACAGTGAGCCATGACTGGGGCCACAAGACATGGGCCCTCACGTGCCCTCCCTGCACCAGCAATTGATCACGCAGCACAAGGAATCAGAAAACTCTCAAATGCCATGACCAAGGCAGGCGCTGGGCTCTGCAGCAGGGAGTCCCGATCGCATAATGGAGGAGAAGCACTGTGTCTTGTCTGAAGTGTTGCAAGACCAACCAGGGTGGGATTGGTACCCACACAGGCTTTTTCCTAGATTTTTTTGTACTAATTTCCCCCAGCCCATACCCACGAGGAGCACCAGGCACTCCTCCACTATCTCTCACTGAGGATTATCTACGCTTCTTTCAGATTTACAGAGGCTGCATGGAGGGGGGGAGCAGAAACTTGGAACGAATCATAGCACTTTACCACACTCTCCATTAAAAAAGCTTTTTCAAATATCTGTGGGCAGATGCTGCTGCTCGAAGGACCTGAATACACAGGACAGCCAAGACCCCCAGCACACAATGATCTGTTTTAAATGTCTGTTTACCTTTGGGAAGAACACAGTGAGGCTTTTGAAAATGGATTATAGAAGGTAAAACTTCTAAAGGAAGATCAATATTTGGAAATCAAGTACCTCTCCATTTCAAAACCATACCAAGAAGAACATTTTTGACATGTGCATGCATATCTTTAGTCAATGGAGCTGTAAGTCAGACTCACGAGAGAGGGTTGAGGGGTTTTTTTTGAGCTACCCTCAACCCAGTATTTTACAAACATCGCTTTTCATTTCTGACTGCACTGCAAATCCATTATGGATAAGGAAAGAAGTCCTAAAACACAATTAAGAGCTGGAGTCATGAGGTCGTAGCCTTGCAGCTATGAAACAATGACCTCAGTGCAAGGAATAGATGGAAGATACACTAATCCCTATTAAAGAGAGAAGCTGGCAAATAATGCTTTCTAAATCATTTAAGTTTGCAGCATGCTGAGCTGAGGGTGCGTGAGGCTGGAGGGGAGCTGAAGTAGCCGTGCCAATAGATTTATCTGCTCCCTGGAGCTCGAGAGGCGTCCTGCTAGCAGAGGCACTGGAGAGCTGGATGAGCACTGTGTCTCTAAACATGCACACAAACACACACAATTTTTGGTCTCATCACCCAGAAACTAGAGGGGCTTTCTGCTGGGGGCCTCCCTGCTGACACAAAGCAGCCTGGTTCACACAGACCAGGCATAGCTTTAGTTTCAGGATGTCACAGCTCCAAAGCAGCCCTCAGGAGATGCTTTACTGAAAAGCTTGTCCCAAGCCTTTACTCACACCCGCATCTTTTGTGCCTTCCTAGCGCTACAGAGGAGTTCAGAGCTCCCATGAGCTCTCAAGCACCCTCTGCACAGAAGTTACAACACAAGATCGTCAAGGGCATCACTTTTCTGGCAGGCTCTTCTCCTCCCTCCCCCCAGTTTCAAAGCCGTTGGCTTTTGAGCAAGTGCAAAGCTTTCGGCTTTGAGCAGTCATTGGAAAAAAGGCAATGCAACCTGTGGGTGGAAGAGATGTCAGAGGAGAAGCAGTCGAGCAGGGCAAAGAGTCTCTGTTCACCACAGGTCTGCTGGCAGTCGGAGATTATGAGATGCAACTGGGAGGGGAAGTGCCATTGCACAATCAGTCAAAGCAGCGGTGTTTCTTTTAGAGGCATTCAGATGCCTGGGCATCCTACTGAGCCTCCAAATAAATAATATTTGATTGTGACAAGTGCCTAGCATACTTCTGAACGGTGTAAGAAAATAACGCACTGACATTATGACAATATTAGAGTGACATAAGTCAATCCCACTCATCCTCTTAAAAACAACAACAAAAAAAATCCAAAAGCCCACACATTTGATTAAAAAAAATGTCCTCACCACCATCAGCAATCATAAAAGCCATTTTTCTGGCAAAGCTCAAGCTACCTGCAGAGAATTCACTTTCCTTGTCTTCTGACAAGAAGCACAAGGGAAAAATGCCATCCATCCCTCTCTCCTCTATATGCCCCATTCTGCTCCATATGGTGCTTCCTGATAGTAAATGAGAAATTAAAAACATTAGCACCAGCCTCTGCCCTCTCGTCCCCCATTGCTTTCTCCCTGCAGTGACTGTACAAAATACGCTGGCCCAAGCTGGAGACAGAACCATTTAACTGCTGAGCTTTGGAGTCACAGACAAGCTCTCTGTTGTCTGCTCAGTCATAGATGCCAGTTTGCCAAGCACTGACTGTCCTGAATTATTTTGTCTTGGAAAATAACCCTATTGACAGACCAAAACTCTCCCTATGGATTTTTTTTTTTATTCAAAACATTAAAAAAAACAGAGACAAGCAGAAATTAAAACTAAAACATTTGAGTTTGAGGCAGGCAGCAGTAAGCTGTAATATTATATCCTAGTCCTTCCAAAACAGAATTTTTAGACACATTTTTTCTCATTTAAAAAAAAAAAAATTCTGAACCAAAAAAATTTTCCCATAAATTCTAGTCATAATCTTCAACTGCCATTTTACTTTATGTCTTAGATCCCTTCAAAATCAGCTTCAGCATGTGCCATGTGCAGTCGGCTCCTTCACAAAAATATTGTAAAACAGGATCCAAACATTATTTTTTTGACACTTTGGAGCAATTGAATGAAAAGCCCAAGAACTGGGGGAAGTAGTCAGTACGCACTGAGTTTTTATTTTTATTATTCCCGTAGCACCCAGAAGTGGAGGCAGGGGCAGGTGCCACGTTGACTCGGAGAAAGCTGTCCCTTCCCGGCGCATGCAGTAGGAGACAAAGCCAAACAAAAGGAGAGGAGGTCATGGTGAAACGGGCATGGCGAACATGACAAATAACACATCACCACGTGCGAGCATATGATCTCGATAGATTAACCTTGGCTCCTCACAGAATAGCCATTATAATAATCTCATTTTTGTAGGCATCACAGCCTTTTGGAAAGATTTGAATGCTGAGGGTAATTAAGCTTTGTCATCAGGCTATCACAGCGACGGCCTTGACTTTCACAGGCAGTGCTGCGTGCACCACTGAGCCTCCTGAGCACAGGGATGCTCTGCCGAGGCTCCACGCCTCCGGCCTCATCAGCTATTGCCCAGCTCTGCTCTTCCTCACTTACCAAGAGTGAAGACTGAAATATTCATGAGAAGGGTACAAGTGCTGCCTTTAGGAAGGACACTCTTGCACGCACACTTACACGCATGTATGTGCCTGTCTTCTGTGTAAGGCACTTGGCAGGGTACCAGAGCAGAGCCACCAAAGTAAAATCACCAGTGATCAGCTGGCTAGCCCAGGAGCCTGTGGAGATGGAGAGTCTGTCCATCACAAAAGGTGCAGTATGTTTTCAACAAAAGGTTTCAAGATACATTGATTCAACTGCTCCATCTACCTTTCCATGTACGCCCATGATCTGAAACAGCAGCAGGGCAAATCGCGACGTCTGGCACTGCTCACGTAGGAGCACCGGCTGAAATTCAGGCTGCCCATCGAGGTCCCTCTGCAAGGTTTGGGACACTGCAGTCCCTGTTCTCATCGGCCTCCACACTAAAATGTTCCCACCAAGAGGTTAAGGCCATAAAGTCCTTCAAGCAGACCCCACTCAAAAGGCCTGTGGAAGTGTGCAAAAGAAGAAGCTATAATACGTCTCCATTTTTCATTCAATCTGTGGGAAAAAAGCTTGCTCCAAGATTTAAAAAAACACTGATAACTGCCAAAATGGCCTCAGACTTCATAACTGCCACATCAACAAAATCTATGGCCCTAGCTACAATTCACTTAGCATACTTTGCACAAGCCAAGTGCAAAGGTACGTGGAAGCAGAGAAAGCTGCCTCCCGAAAGGAGACACTGGCTCCTTTAAACGAATGTTTAAACATTTAATCATTTAAACGAAACCAGTATAACCTGAGAAATCACTGCTTTTCCCTCCTTCTTCCCTCCTACAGGAGCAATGGCAGGTATTTCCCATAAAGAGAGCATGGAGAACAGGATGCATGAAGCTTGCAAACTGGGGAAGAAGAGAGCTGACAGTAGCCTATAAATACCAGGGAGTAGAGAGGAGGAATTCAAGGATAAAAGTGAGGAGTGGCCTGAAACTGGAAATGGAAAAATCCATGCTGAGCATGATGGAGATCTTATCTATGCAGGGAATTACACAGAAAATCATTTACCTGGAGAACATGACTATAGATGCTCAAAAGAAAATGAAAAGATACTTGCAGGGAAAAATAGTAATGTAATTCCCCAACTATAAGATTGTTTGGGGTACACTCGGATATTCACTGCGTCTCTTACAAAAGGCAAAGGGATTCATGCCTGATCAAAAAACCTACCATAGCATAGATCAAAAAGTGAGTCCTATCTAGTAAGCCTTTGGAAAGCACATCTTTCAACTAACTGTTTGCCAGGCCAAACACTTTTTTATTAAAGATATTTTTGCCATATACATAAAAAAAGAAATCTAGTAGCAGAGGGCTATGTGAGAATGCTCCTTCTCACTCAATATTTGTTTCTCCAGCAAGAAGAATAATGCCACATATCATGCAATGCACATACAGAAGTAATTCTTCAAAAATCAATGGGACTTTTGTCACAATGTCAGCATCCAGATTTCACTCCAGGGCTTTTAAAATGCATTTCAGTTCACCATGCTTAGACCAAAGAGCTGGCCAGGATGCCAATGTCTCCTCATTTGAAAGGAGTGGCTAGGCATTTGCCAAGCCTCAAAGTACATGCCATCAGTGCTCAAGGCAGATCACACCAGGTGAAAATGCTTTCTTCCCTTTAGTAGGCAAGGCTACCTCCTTACATGCCTCTCGGATGTAGCCATAGCTATCTGCATGTTTGTCACCGCTACCCATAGCTGTACTTACCACGGGGGCCCAGGAGTGCCAGACACAGCAGCCAGCCTCCTACACAGCACTGGCTGCTCAGAGCACATCATGCTCTACGCTCCCGAGATCCTCCTGCTCCTGGAAACCCAGCAACACAGTTTCCCCTCACTGCCTTCTGACACAGCTGCCCTGGCACAGAGAAATACGGCCAATAAAACGAAGAACAAAAACAGAGACCAGACGTCCTCCCCTGGATAGCTCAGCTGCAAAACAAGGTGCGAGACGAGGCCAGGCTGAAACGAAGGGTAACCACTTTGGATCTACATGGCAATTCCTTTCAGACAAAGGTTTCCCACCTCAGGTGACAGGTTTGTGATATGCCCACCAACCTAAACTTTTGTGATGTGCTGAAATTAAAGTGTTAAAAGCAGAGTCCTTTAAAACCTGACACACAAAAAAGGCAGGAAACCCCCATCATTCGCAAATCCAGGAATACACGTACCCTGCTTGCTGACATGGCCTGAGCTCCAAGCCTGCGGACACATTGGCAGATGTCCCCTGGGCTTTTCCAAGGCTTTGAGGCTGTTCAGTCAAGTGTAGACGCTGTCTATGAGCCCCTGTCATTGCTTTAGCTTCTCTGTTTGAAGGTGCCTATAGACTTGGGGCCCCTGTACTAATGCAGCACAGTTGCAGAAAAAGCTCTGAGGGAAGCTTAAGACCAGGATAAACAACTTATTATGGTTAATGGTTTTCTCAGTATTTCAACCAATGCAATGCCAGTCACCCAAAGGCAGGGCTATGAGCCTCAACATTAGCACAGGCATAATAGAAAGTGCTTTTCAAGGCCTATCTTCCTGCTAATACTGGATTACTGTATATTAGATCATAAAAATTGTCCGAGTGGCAGTTCAACAAGCCAGGACTTGATTCACAGACCTGCCATGTTACTGATGCAGCTGAGGTCAAGAACTATAAATAGAGCAGATAATTAGAAGGGAAGTGTGTACTGCTGAGCAAACATCAGGCATGGGAAGATTTTGTGCTCTGGAAAGGTAGAGAAACTGCGTTTACAGAACTACCCGAGCATCTTTTTTTGAATTGGTTAGAAAACCCATCCGCCAAAAAACAAGGACTTGAAGGCTTACAAATACTGGAATATCAGCCTGCATTCACTGCAGTTGCTCTTTTAGGGTTTGAACATGGGGCTCTGCATAGACCTGACAGACCAAATTCACCAGTGGCATAACACAATGTAGGCAGCCCTTAGCAGAGCTGTCCCCTTATTTCCCAGGAAAATGAGATATCAGGCACAACCCTTAGGGACTAACAGATCACATTCATTGCTGGAAAAAATGGAGAGAAATGCATTGCAGCAAACAGAGCTGTGCACAGCTTCCACCAGCAGAAAACAACAGGCTTCACTGTCTTGTTTTACACCCTGGAAAGCAGAGCATGGATACCTCCCACCTGGAAGAATTCAGTTGACCTGTCTGCTGGGAGAGAAATGCTTAGTTTGATACAGAAGCAAAATATCAAAAGCTTTTCATTCTTGCCTTAGTTGTGAGTTTTGCCAGTTTTCCTGTCTCATTTCAAGATTTGGTTAATTTTTGTGTTTCACTTTCTTCTCAAAAGCTGGCCACAGACCACCTGTTTTGGATGCACCTTTGTGTCTAAGGACATGGTAGACAAACAGTTCATTCTTACTTTTAAGAGACACTGTGTGTGTGGACATCAGGCAGTATTCAGATGCTTCAGAAGACATACAATCCGCATAATTCATTTTGTCAGTAGAGTAATGCTATGCCATTGACAAAACCCCTACATAAACACCCAGCTGGTAATATGATTATGCCCTGAGGAAAAAAAGGTTGAAAGTCTTGGTGATTTTACTGTGCTGTAACAACAGAAGCCATCTTTGTCCACATAGTTCTCTAATTCTTTCCTGAAACATTACTAAATACCATTGCCTGACAAAGGTGAGCTCTACAAGTTAATAATATGTCACAGAAAGAGCAAGCTAAAACCCCAGTGTTAAGCTCGAAGCTGTAGCCCTTTTGCTCACTAATGAAGCTGCAGATACCAGAGATATTTTTAGGATGCCTGCAAACCTTGTTATAATCCACAAAGAAAAGTTTAGCTATGATAGGAAGACATGGAATGTTACAGAAAAATAAAAACTAAAATATCTCCCGGTGCTATTAAAAACGTCCAAAGAGCCAACACAAAAAGCCTTACCTGACATATAGCAAAATTTAAACAAATATTCTTCAGTGTTGTAATTCTTGGAACAAAACTTATTAGCAAATTTAAATTAATTCCGCTCCAGGCGTTATGATACACTATCAGTTACTCCCTTACCCCCCCTGGGAAATATTTCGCTATTGCTGTCAGTCAACTGCTTGAATGCTTGGAGTTTACCAGCTGCATAACATATATTGATTTTTGATGAATGACATCTCTCTCTGGGCCATTATGGTTTTGTTTTCAAACCTTATTTAATTGTTCGCCTATTTTTCAGTGAAATAAATGCAAAGTGTTTATTCTCCAAAGGCTGTAAACAGAGATCTCAGGTCTAGTTTCTATGACAACCTCACTTGATACAGCAAACCTAGATTATCTCTAATGACAGACATGAAGTTTAAATTGCACATTCTGCACAAACAGTGCACTGTTGACCTTTTATTGAAAAATGGAATACAGTGTGATTAGCATAATGTGCTATATGAAAGGGAAAATTGTGGAATAATGCAGATTATACTCTAATCATAACTACAGTGCTAATCTCTAGCAAACTGTTTGCCAGAACATGAAGCTTTAAAAATTAAGATTTTTCCCAGACACCATTTTCAAATCCTGTTAAATAGTAATGCTATCACATTAAATAGTTCTCAGATACACTTGCTGCTTCTGCTATTTTTCTCCCATTGCAGTTTTTAACAGGGTAGTAAAAGTGGATAAGGTTACGTAGAAATATGGCAAAAAAATTCCAGCTATGAGAACTATTTTTAAACCTCCTGAAGGCATTTTTTTCCTCATGCTTACAAATTCGTTTGGAAACGAGAGCCAAAAACCATAGTCCTTTCTGTCGGGTGCTTGTCTTCCAAAAGCTGCATGTTTTCCTAGGAGGAAAATTTGCATGTATGCTAGTGAATAAAACCCAGCTCATCTAGGGAGACAGAGAGGCTGCAGGAGACATTCTGCTTTGCAAGAGCAGAGATGGAAAATATCTTGCCTTCACACGCAGCAAGTTTCAGCAGGCTTTGATTTTGCCAGCTACGATTTGTTGCTGCTCACAGAAGTGTCTGCAGCAGTTTACAAAATGTTAATACTTTGGGGACTTTGGTGCATGAATTGAGGTTTCTATTGGAGTTGAAAGAGTCACATGCTGCTGTAAGGGGACAGCGGGCTGTTAAGTCTGTCCTTCCCTCTGCAAAATACTTTTAACTTTATTTCCTTTAAACTTTCATGAAACAATAGGAAATATTTCCAATCACTGGATGAGATTTCAGCTCACTTGTATTCAACGTAATCAGTGAACAGTCTGGAGACAACCACACAAACAAAACCATAATTACTATCAAAATACAGTTAGCGATAGTAGAACTGAGGGGTCAAGGAATTGGAGATGAAGCAGAGAGGCTTTCATTTCTGCAGTGCCCAAAAGTAACACCTGGTTGACCGTTATCCTCTTTCCAATGTTTAAAAAAATGTAAAAAGTAGCATTGGCTATGTTTTTAGTGAGTGACAAGCATGGAGGAAAAAGATAAAAGCAGCTCTCCATTGCATAGTAGGAAGTCTTGGTTTGTTCATGCCTGGTCATGAAAACTGAAAAATCATAGGCACTCAGCTATCGCCCCTCTTTCTTCCAGAGGATGATATTCAGCAACTAGATCTTATTAGCATCACATCAAAGTGGTCTCTCCATCCCTCCCTATTCAGCAAACAAGCTAAAAATGATTTTCAGGTGCTAGTCTACAGAACAATGCCATTAGAGGAAACCTATTCCCTCGTTTCTCTCTCACTCTAATGGGTTTATGCCATTAATGCTGTCAGCTGAGTTGTTTTTAGCCAGCAGTTAAGGCAGCAGCAATAATAAAGCATTTTTTTAGCACAGGCAGACCCCAGTGTACTTGCATTCTAAGCAGCTGTTCACCACTACCGCTATTCTCTGCGTTTCAAGAGATCACTGGTTTTCAGGGTTTTCCATTTGGCAGTGTTGTATTTTTCTTAATAAGCATTGTCTTCCACTATAGCAGCTGAGAGGAAGAAATCAATTCATTTAAAAGACATCCACTCGTTTTCACGTGGAGTTCTGACACTTGTAAATGTAGTCCTGTCATTTGATATATAAGATAGGAAACTGTGTGTTTGGTAAGGCGGTGTGTCCCAAGCTTAGGTATTTCTAATCCCTGCAACACTGCCCAAACTCGTCCACTGTAAGAGTAATTTTTAAACGTCACTGCCTCGTGTGATGGCAATGAGTATTTGTGGTGCTGCTCAAGTGGTGGGTTATGGGACAGAGGCTATATTGACCATATCTGCACAGCTGTTCAAATGTTACCATACAATTTATAAATCTTTGCCAAAAAAAAAAAAAACCCAAGGTAAATATTGACAACCAAAAATGGCAGCAGAAGCCAACATGTCTGAACAGTAACTTTACAAGCGGTCTCCCTACCTACTGGTATGTCTGAACACAAATAAATGAGAGCTTTTAAAGACATTGTAAATTATAAACCTATTTAAACATAGGCTCTCACCACCAGCCTCTCTGTCAAGACTAATACATTCCCTGGACGTTCACTTCTCACAGGTCAGAAGAAATTACTTCCCTGTGCTTCTACGATATTTCTTCATTTTTCCTTGTAATATTTTTAGTTAGGACACTGACTAATTTTGGTACCTCCAGTTAATTCTTATTCTCTGTTTCACGTTTCCTTCAGGCGCAGTTTGCATAGCTCTAGTCACTTGTACAAATATTTAAAACCAGCAAGACAAACCAAGCATAACAAATCCAGAAATAAAGCAACTCCCACAGAAGCTAATGTTTACCCAAACCAGAGTATGAAATATTCCACATCTCTCTCCAGGCAGCCTCTTCTGTTTCTCTAAGGTGGGATCTGATGACACTACGGATAATAAGGACCAAAGAGCCAAAGTCCCTGCCATTTCTGCGTTCCCAACTTCGACCCTCAGTTGTTCAACCTTTCCAGCCTATTCTACACAATCCTGGAAGGGCTACAGCTCCTGTAGGCTGAATGCAGGTGCAGACTTTGAGTTGATGTAGGTGCATATATCAGCCCCATACTCATCATACAGAAGAGTCTGAACTCCAAGACAGACACTGTCGACTCCATCATAGGACTGACCTGTGAGCAGGAATCACCGTCTCTCTTTAATGCCCCATGTCTTCAACAGAGCTGGGATTTGGCTACCCTAACAAAGTGAATGAAGAAGTTCAATTGGGCAAGAAAAATTATCAGACAGACCTAATTAAGTAAATTATTCCCATCAAAGTAAAGCATGTTGTTTAAGAATACTGAAAATTCACGCTAGCTGATACAATCACCTTCCTGCAGTAAGTAAACATCTCCTACAAAAAGTCAGACAGCTGGAATACCATTTGTTTTAAAATGAACTTTTAGCCTCGTAGCTCAGCCAAGCGTCCACATATTTTTTTCTCTGAAACATAACCAGCTCCGTGAGATGCCAGACAGCTAGGAGAGCACTCCAATGCTATAGAAACAAAAAGATACTATTGTCTTGGGACTGCCACAGTCATTGTTCCTACCTATACACATCCCACCACTTTTGTAAGGCTGACAAAATAGTTACAGATAGCTCTTCCACTCACAACTGCTTAGCAATGCTGTGAATTAAAGCTGGAGTTGGAGTAAGGTAAGTGGTGGAAATGAAACATAATATGCTTAGTTGCTGCTGTAAAGACCAGAACCAGGAGTCCCAAACAGATGCAAGACTCCAACCTACGTTTACCCACATCTTTATAGACACAGGTAGCTCATCCTGCAGGTGAAACTGGTTTGCCATTCACTTAGAGGATCTCTAGTCCTCTCCCCTGCTCAACAACTGAGAGATCTCTGAAGGGCCACCAAGCCTTTAGCTCCCAGCCACGGGTATCTGAGACTCCCCTTTGCAATCCCCATGAGCGCAGGGAAGAGCTGGGGTGCTCAGATGGGACCTGAATGTTTCTGGGGCTCTGAAATAAAACATCCTGCAATTCAAGTTCTGCAGTTAATGTACACTATTACTCTATATATGATTCAGTATGCTGTACTGTCTACCTATGCGTAACTTTCATTTGTTCTTTGATCCAATTGGAAACTAGATTTTTAAGTAAAAATGAGGTTGATGTTTACAGTTGTATACTTTAAAAGTGACTTCTCATTTTAAAGAAAAAGGTGTTCAAAAAAGGGGCTTCTACCCTTCACAATTGCCTCTGCTTCAACCTTTTGTTGGCATCCTTTCAGATACTCTTTGTAATGACTAAGGACTGTTCAGGACCTTTAACATCTATCGCTGCATCCTCTGGGAAAAATGTTATTTGATCAAAAGATGTTGGGGAACTATTGTACCATCCATGGAGGGGATTCTTAACCAGGTCATGAGAAGCACGAGGGTAAGGTTTCTCAAAAAATTTTCTTCGAAGTCTTCCTCTGCTGTAGCCCCTTTCTTGTTTTCCAGCAAGGTAACGAGGACACAACACCATAAATGAGTGAATGTGAGCAGACAGACCAGTCCCAAAATGGGTGATGGCTTGCAGTTAGGGTGGCTTCCAGATTTGCTGGATTCCTGCTAAATTGACAGGCTGTAGCAGAATTTGAGAATTATATTATTAATCAGAGCCTGTGAAAAACACGATGAGAGTCAAACTGCCAGGCATGATAGGAATGTTAGTCAAAGGTGTCTGTAAACTTCTGCTGACCCCTTACACCAACCAGGTCGAGAGCTTTTTCATTAATGCTAATGCTTTTCATATTAGTGCTTCATACAAAGAAATCCTGCTGACTGCTAGGGTCAAAGAGTTCGCAAGATGCGTTGGCCACATCAGCAATACACTGATGATTGTTTCTGACATGACCCCACAGCTAATGAAGGGCCATTTGTGAGGGAATTGCTTTTCACGCAGAAAGAGGTTTGTGATGAAGGTATAAAACACATCTGGAGTAGGACAGACTGCTGCTTTCATGATGCGGTAATGAAAAAGACCACCATCCTACTGAGAGACGGTGTATCTGTGCAAGTAACACATGTCCCTGGGTTTCTTCTTTCCATTCCTGTCACTAAATTTCCTCATACACAAGACGCTGCTTTCACTCCTGGTTGCTAAATGACCGACACCCTTCTATTCATGACCCCACATCAAGTACTTCACCTGTCAAATTAGACATTCTGAAGCCCAGGTGAATACTACAGCTCATCATTTCTCAGCCTACTACATCTCCTGCATGCTCTCTTTTGGGGCCCCTGTCAACAAGGCCTTATAAAGGATAAAAGGCTCAAATGCACTGCAGTACAGGGATCACAGCAGCAGCAGGCAGTACAAAGGGCTAACCAAGCAGTCCCAATCTTTTGTATCGCCACTCATGTTACTGAAGCTTTTCCTTTCTAGCCTGCAGTTTGAGTCACAGTGCAGAAAAGACACCAGGAGCAGGGATTGCAGAGTGGCAGAACAAGAAAGCCCCTTAGCAGTAGGGTGGGTTTGTTCAACAAGAAGCTGTCTGCAATCTCTTCTATAGTCTTCTACTAGGAGATCCATAGCCACAAAGTAGCCAATGAGTTATCCTCGCAGTGTAATCCCACATTAGGCAACATTTCCATCTCCTTTGGTTGAGATTGGTTCTTGTACTTACCCAGGCATGAACCTACCACAGAATCATAGGAGAGCGGTCTGGAGGGGGCTTTAGGAGGTCATCCAGAACAGGAAATTAACTCTGGCACTCCTGACAGATATGTCTCTAACCTATTCTAAAAACACTCTATGGAGACCCCCAAGAAACTGGGCCTGAGAAGCTACTCTTCTTGTTGTTTTAAAAAAAGATAGTCTCTATTACTGTGTCTTCCCAGGATCGCAGGAACATCCTTCACTTTATGTAAATTATGCTCTTCTGTGATAGCCTGGAGGCTCTCTTCCCTAACAGATAACACCTTATCTGTTTATAAGAGACCTTCACAGACTTGCATGTTTAATTTGTTAGTGAATAATGGTTTCATTACCTAATAGGAGGGCCTACATGTATTATGGGGGACTGCAGAATTACAGGCTTTTTAATCATTTGCACCCTGAGGAGAGCAAGTTACCATAATAGTGCACAAGTATATAGGTATTACAAGGTTTTGAGGAAGAAGGGATTGCATGCAAATCTACAGAATCAATCAAGCAGAAAATCTACAGAGATCATAAGCAAGGAACAGTCATGCCGAGAACATTTCCCTTTATCACCTTGAAGAGGACTTGCTGGGAGAAAAGAATTCCATACTATGAAAAATGTCAAGAAGTCAGCTATTCCTTTTCATCCCTCAGAGTGGGGTGAGACAGTGTCTTTCTCAGCAAGCCTCTTCTGTTGGATCTGTTGTTCTTTGCATAAATATGATGTGATACCAAGCAAGGAACAGCAGTAACACAGACTCGGGTTTTCCACCCCACCAGTGACATGCAAAAGCATAGGTTCTTCTGCTGGAGCTGTTTGTCTCTATGGTCCAGGAGGAACATGCAACAAAAAGCTCTTTTTTAAAAAACTTTTCCAGAGAAGGTTTTAGCTTTGATGAGCCATTGCTCTACAGCACGAATACATTTAGCCAACATTCCCAGCCTCTTCTTTAGCTTCCCACTCAGATGGAGGAATGAGGCAATGGTTCACAGCTGTATTACTGCTGCTGTTAGGGTTGCAATGGAGAACAGAACTCTGAAAGGCATCAGAGGACACAAGCAAAGAATTTGAGGTCAACCTTCAACCACAGCACTTTTCCCTAGTGTCTCTTGTGGGGTTGTTTTTTTCCCCACAGAAAAAGTGGCAAAACTTCATTCTGTAAATGGCTGCAGTTCAGACCACAGCCACCAGCATGGATGGTGTAACTCAGGAGGTCATGTACCATACCTCTTGAGACAAATCAGTTACAGCTGGCAAAGTGCAAAAGTTTTTAATAAGAGCTGGGCTGCTGCCTTAACCTAGGGCTGGCACAGAAAAAACAAGAGTCCATGTGTCCAAAAGCTTATCTGTTTCATTCAGCTGTATCAGCTGGTCTAATAAGAGATATCTCTCCTTACAGCTCTCACCATGGAAATGGGAGTCATTTATCAAGAAGGACTTTTCCCTGAACTACCTTGACCTTTTCTGTTGATGCTGCTTTTTCACTGTGATTTTCACACATTTAGGGGATAGTCACACAGTCTAACTTTAAATGCATTACGAGCTTACATGCCCTATATAATAATGGGACCCCAAAAGGAGTTGCAGAAAGCTGTTGGAGTCCTCCAGTTAGATGCTACTGCTATATCTTACTGTATCCCAAGTACTTACCTCCAGCATACATTTCTATACGTAGCCTTAACTATGGAGCTAAGTGGATTTATATTGATTTCAGTGTTGTTATAACACATGCCAATATGTATACTTGAAGCATATTCACTAAATTTCAAATTATATATATTTTTAAACGGTGCTAATAGCACCATTTGATGTGGTAATTATTGATATTGGCTTCCTGTAGAAAGAGCACTCAAACTACCAGCTAATTTCACACGGAAAACAGCTGTCACATGGTAACGACATTAAAAGTCACTATGCTGATCTGCATTCAAAGCCATGCCATAGAGGTGAAAGGCCCTGTAGCCAATTATTACTCCTCCGAGCCAGACAGTCCCCAAACACAAGCAACATATGCAGATCCATCCCTCCTTTTCTTTAATTAGATCCTGCCTACCCTCTGTAGCACCAGCAGTATAAGTGAGAAGGGCACATGTTAGGCAGTGGGGAAATAATCACAAAGAGATCCCGACGTGCACTGTCTGGCATGTCCTGCTAACACCTGCATGCTGTACACGGGAAGGAAAACCAGCAGCAAGAGACAATTTTTATAGTGTCCATGCTGCAAAACGTATGACTTCCGTGGAGCTAATAAGCACATGCCATTTGGTGCAGAATCTCCCAAGTCTCTTTGTCTGCTGTAACGACCGTGTCACTGACAGATTAACAATGACTGTTTTTTCTGGTAGTTGTGGGTACACAAGGAATACAGGTTTGCACCCACTGCTTATGAGGGTGACCTTTAAAATCATCATTGGCACAATCTGATACCACTTGAGTGAATCTAGTGAATCTACCTAATTTGCAGTGATTATGAAATTGGGCAAAAACTAATGAAAAGGTCCAAAGAAAGGTACTAGAGCAGCCAAACTGCCTTAGTAGAGATTTTCCAGCCAAAAACTCACCTGGCTGTTGCTGCAGGTTCTGACACAGAGGACTCCCATGCCCCTATCTATGCTTACTCCCTGCAAGGTCCTACTTGCTCTGACTCCAGCCTTTCTGGTAGAATTGGTACAAAGTCCGGTTCAGCTTCTTTTTCCAGAAGGAAGAAGCCCCACTGCCAAAGGTCCCAGCCCTCGGTCTCTTTCCCACATCTCAGAAGCTTAAGCTGATCTTTCCTGGAACACCAGCTACTCTGCAGTAGCAGCCACACTTATGAGCAGAGCGGAGTGAAAGAGGTCTTCCATTGCTTTAGCCTGAAAAAGTTACACGATCCATATGAGTATATATGAATGGTATGATCCATACCCTTCAAATAAAAGTGGTCTACAGGCCTTTCCCACACTACTCCAAGGTATCTCCCTGACAATTGCTCCCACTCTTCCTGCACATGACTTTGCTTTCTCAGTGAGTCCCCCCTCCTTTCCCCCACCTCTTCTCCCTGCTGTAGCCAGTTTCACCCTAAGAACCCACCCTACCACCAGAGACAGGGAGACCTATCCTTCCATGGTTTTAATCCCTTTGTCAGGTAAGTCCCCACCATACCAGCTGCTGCCTATTCACCAACCTACCTATTTGGCAGAACCAGGTTTCTAACATGGAATTGATACAACCTGCTAAAGAGTGTGGCCAAGCAATGGTCAAAGTCTTGACAGCCCACTAACCCAGTGCAGACGTGGCAGCAACATGCACGTACATTAGTCCATTGAGCATCTACTTCCCGATCCCAGAAAGCACCTCTAGAAAGGAGACACCCCCCTGGGATCAGCAGACAAGAAGCACAAGATCAAACCAACACACTGAGTCATGCACAGAGTCATTGCCATAGAAATCTCCCTCCTTCTGTACAGTACACTTACTTCAACACTTACTCAGTAACAGATTAAATATTTCATGTCTGAATTTTAAGGGCTGCAAATTAAAAGAACATCAAAAAGGAAAGGAATTGTAGCAAAAATAATCATAGTTGCATCCACAAACTGCAATTAATCACTTATTTTTTTACACTACAAGTCAGAGTCTATAAATGTTTTTTTCTGTTTCCACTGATCTGCATGAAACTTAATACGGATTTAAATAAAAAAAAATCACTGCCTAAGAGTTTCCAGAATGATCCTATGAATTTCTCTGTGAATGAGTCAAGAATGACCAATACATAAAGAATCTGCAGTAGGAGAAGACTTCTGCATTTTCCCTCAGAAAAAAATGGAGGAGATCTCAGAGCACAGAGAAACTAATGGAGTGCACAGAGCGGGAAGGGAGGGTCTGACACCGTGCCCTCAGAGCTATGGCTCAGACTAATGAATTATCTCTGCTTGGTTAAATCTCTGGCATTACTAATCAGACAAGAAGCATAAAACGGAAAGTTCATTAGCAAGATCATAAAAGAGTCATACTGACAAAGATCATTCGACTGGGCGATCGGAAGGTCAGTTACAGGAATCGGGAAATCACTTTGTTTAAGGAAAACAGGTTAGACCAAAAGTAACTCAGAGTCCAGAAAAGACCTGCACTGGAGTTGTGTGCAATGTTCTGCTTTATTTTTGGAACATAAACAGGGAAACATTTCCTTTGACAGTGGATAAAGTAGACTTTCTTTAATCAACATCATCCTGGCCCAGGGTAAACTGGACAATATCAGCTTTCCCCCACGGCTGATTCATTTACCTCCGCCCAGACCCAGACAGCCCACAGCTCCTCTGTAGGAAACGCTTTCAACACAAGTCACAAGATGGTCTCAGAAACAGAATTTGCTAATTGTGTCAAATTACGTGTGAAGGGTTTACAATATGGATCACTGCCCACTTGGGATTTAAAGGAGATCACTAAAGTAATTTCAAGACTTGAAGATAATTCAGAAACCCCGTTCCCAGAGGTTACGAAATGCTCTGTCCCCTTATTACTACTACAACCACGCTACACTGGGGGTTGGATTTTTTCTTCAGGGGTAGGAGGGAGAGGAGGGGAAGTGGTGGTGGGTTTTTTATTAGAATAATTAGGACATAAAAAGCAGAATGTGTATATTCTCCATATTTAGCCTGGTTTCCTAAAGAAATAAGGAATAATAAGGCTTTATATGCATCCTTTTCACTTTTGAAGTCACTAGCCTATTTCAAGCACATTTGGGAGAGAGAGCAATGGCAAAGGGTTTCCTACACATCTCATGAACATGAATTAGGCAGCTAGAAAGGAGGCAAGAAATTATTGCTGCCTGTCAGGAAAACAATACAACCTGAGCTCCATCATGAATGGACATCGGAGAGCTCTGTTAGGAAGCCTACAAAACCAATAAAAACTCCATCTGCACCTTTTAAAGCCTTGAATAACCTCCCCAAAAGACACAGACCTGCAGGAAATTCAGTTGCAGTCCTGATGCATGCAAACAACTTCTAATCTGACACCTCTACCTGGAGATGCTCCCCCAGCTGAAGCAGCCAACTTCCAGCAAGCATTTTGCTTTCCACAGCAAACGTGCCAGCCAAAATGGACTGAGGCATAGAGGAAATTAAGACGTTTGTGTTCATTTGTTTCTATACAAGCCAGCAATCAAGAAAAAGCCACTAGTCAAGGTTTTCCTGCCTCATCTTTCCTGCCTCAGCTCCAACACTTTGCTGCTGCTTGGTGGGAGCCGGCAAGCTGCATCCTCGCCAAGGGCACTGCTGCATCCCGGCAGCCCCAAGCACTGATCGCTGGCACAACAGGAGCTCCTGCACCCCAGAAAACTGTCAATGGGAAACAGAAGAATCTCACAAGAAAAAAAAAAGTATTTTCTGGTGTTCAGCAATGCAGCCAGCAAGAAAATATTTCAAACATGCAAACACACAACTCCCACTGTAGCCAGGCAAAAGACACCAAGCACCTTGTCAGATGCCACTCTCCCTATACGACTGAACTGTGTCAAGTTCCTCTTATTTTTTCCCCTCAAAAAACCAGCACCCTCCCTACCCTACAAGCAATTGTCACGATGCACATCAGGAAGAAAGTATTAAATAAATGTGAATGGTTTCTAAGCACCCTGCTCCATGCAGGATTAACCTGTACGAGATACATTTTGGAGAATGGTCCTTTATGTTTATCCATGTCCAATCTAAATTGCAGTGGGGAAAAGTATCCTGACCACAAAAGAGCTAGACAGTTTTACAATGAGGACACATAACACAATAACCATTTAGCCAGATTAAAGCATACTGAGAGCTGCATCAAATATTGTTTAGAGCACATAAAAACTGCTTTAATATTTAAATGTATCCCATGGCTGGGCTCTTTAGATTTGCTAGATTCACTGGGGCTGCACAGCTATTAGCTTCTACATTTCATCTTCAATTGCTCTTCACAGTAGGAGAAACATAAAAATGAGGGTCACTGCTTGGTCATTTCATTACCTCTGGCAGAGAAATGTGCTTTGCACAAATGAGGAAATATTTTAAATGTAGATTGTTGTAATGTTGGTGTGACAAAATAAAACCAGAGTTAAAAAATAATAACGACATTATAATGGTTATTTTGTAGAATAACATTAAAATAATATGCAGTGTAGCAACAGTCCCCTTATCAAAGGGCCTGGTGTATTTCATTGTCATCATTTAAAAGGTCCATTAGCAAGAGCCCTGGAAATGTATGGCTCAAGGTCACAGCCAAACTAAATGGGACTGAGCAGTAACTCAAAAACATTAAACTGTTTACGGTTAGAAGTCTAATAAATAAATCCTCAATGCACACACACACAAATCTTAGCGGCAAACTCCTCTACGAGTCTCCTTTTATTTCTCCGAAAACAGAAACTCTGTGAAAGAAATTGATAATCTGCTTAAACCCAGAAATGGATTAGATGAAATGTCACTTTGGGAGATGTGTGACTTCCTGCCACAAACATGGATTAGGCTGCACAAACTGTTTGGCAATGGGTGTCCTTGCGAGCCAAACACAAACAGTGCGCTAGCCCAAGTCCAGCGGCCCCGGCAGATGAAGAGATGGGCAAGACTCGAGCAGGAAACACGGGCTGATGCAGGCATGGAGCCCTCCACTGCCACATTGCCTGGGGACAGTTCATGTTGACGGGGGGAGAAGGTCACTACTAGTCTCGAGGAGGAGATTAAGTGCAGAAGAAACAGGAACGCAACACTATATATTAATCATGACCTGTGAGGAGAAAACCAATCATCTTACTAACCCTTACCTTTATTTGCACTATCTAAAGCATGGCATTTAACCCATATTCTAAGTATCTGAATAAAAGGGACTTGCTTTTCAGTCGTACTCTTCTCCTCCCCCAAAAAAGTCTGTGGGAGGTATGTGCCTCTGCTTTACCAACTTTAAATGAAGATGAGAATATGTTACTACTTTGGAATGACAACATCCACGAGAATCACTTCTGACACTGAATGAGAAATTTTGTTGAAATGAGAAACCTAGCATTACTTACTGCAAGGCTATTCCTCCGCAGCTTTCTGCTCTGGCCCCGAGCTCTTCCTTAGATCCTCACACTGGTCATTTCACTAGTCCTGGAGGATCACGACATATGTCTCATTGTGACCATACCAGGAATTTCTGTGTATAAGAATCACTGAAGTTGGGCATATTCAGCACAAGCAAAGTCATAAAAGTGTGGGAAAAGTCATTTAGGTGGTTTTGATGAGAAATATTTTGGCATATTTAGACACATATACCAAAAGACTCTCCTATGAGCAACCAGCTCCGGAATAGCCTCCAATGCAGAGTATTAGGACCTAAAGACCCAAGCCCAGCTGAATATTAACAAACATGTGAAAACTTTTCCAGTCTTATTGTTTCTGCCTGAAACCATTCTCCTAAACCTCCCAGTTTAATATCTCTCACTTTCATAAGCCTTATAAAAATGCCAGAAATGGAAATGAGATTCACGTAACACAAGTGCAATCAATCACAGAAACTGATTCTTGGGGGAAAAAAAATGCATAAAGTATACTCCGCTGCCACCTGTAAACGGAATTCAGCTTCCAGGTAACTTACACGTCTTGCTGACAGCATGTTTTATTGATGTCGCAGTGATCTTGTATTTCATTTCCTAGCTGAGTGTGGATGCAAGAGAAAAGGCCTTTGCAAGCAATTGTGTTAACGCTTTGCATCTGGCTGTGCTCAACAGCCATTTGAAGGCTGTAAGTGCCTGGAGAGCAGTGGCACACCTCTCTGGAAGTTAATCCATGACAGGAGCTGAATGCACATCCAACAAATTATAAGTTACATATGAGGAGAAATATTATTCTGTTAGCAGTTAAGTCACAGCCCTGCAATAAGTAAATTGCAAAGCAATACAGCTTTGTCTAATGACTATCAGTTGGCCAAAAAGAGCTCAGGGGTATGTAACACAGACAGAAATAAAACCCCATACATCTTGATTTAGATACATTGAAAGCATTTCCTCTAATACGGCTTTGTAGTTTCCCACTAAAATCTTTCATCACGGCAGCCCTCAGCTCCCATGCATGCAGTAGTACAGCTACTACAGACAAACCCCCTCTGCCTGGTGGTCACTTAATTGGGGCTCACATCTTCCCCGCGTACAGGATATGATTCAAAAGTGACATAATGTACATTCATCCCAATTTCCCAATAATCCCCTTTCACCACTTGTAGAAATGCTTGGTCAATAAAACGTAATGACATTATTGCAGTAAAGTAATTTTCAAGTTAAGTGCCTGGCACTCTGTCTCCGGGACCCCACCAACAACTAGGCTCCATCACAGCAAAAAAAGGCTTCAATTTTGCCTCATGTTTGATTAAAAGGGGGATAAAAGCTGAGTTTAATGATCTCATTTACTAAGGGCCGATCCAGATTCCATTTAAATCGATGTGCGCCTGTTGCCTTTAAAGGCAGTTGGACCGGACTCCACAAATGTAGGACCTCTCTTTTCACACACACTTCTTGAACCCTTCTTTCCAGGATTTGTCAAGTCCCTCATAGTAGCAATTCCTGTCACAGATTCACCAGGCAGTCAGGATGAGCTGTGGCAGCCTGCAAGGTTGGTCTCTAAGCAAACTGAGCCCTCGGGAAGTGGGCTGTCCACCAGCTGGCTGTGCTCATGGTGTCCAGTTGGTCCAGCCCCAAACTGCAGACACCGTGGAGATACAACCTGACACCTACAGTGCACAAGCTATACCTGCAAGGCTGGAGGTAGTGTTGTCCAGATAGATTCAGCTCCCTGACCTGTCCAATTTCACTCATGTCTAACCTCCTCCTTCTGCCCTGTGCAATGAGGCAGAGCTCCATGTCATGGGGCAGGGAAGGGACACATGACAGATCCCAGCCCTGGCTAAGCGAGGGACTGCAAGGCAGCCCAGCCCATCACCCTAACACCAGGCACTGCAGAGCAGTCAGACCCAGGAGCTGCAGCTGGCACAGCACTGCGGACACACAAGCCTGGGAGCAAGTTCAAGGCCAAAGCAATGCCAGTACCTCTCACGTGGGATGTGCACATCTCAGCAGGGCAACTTCTCCATGGCTGCCACCATGTTTTTTTGAAGTCCTCAGTGAGGAAGAGTAAGCTAGCAACCAAATAACAAGCTTTTAAAGGAAAAGATTTCCAGGCTGGGGTCTGACAGGGCTTCCTGGAGTAGCACAAGGAAATGCTACTATTTATAAGATGGTCATGAATGTTACTGTCAAAAGTACCGAGCACTTTTTCATTCCTTACAAAACCTCTGTCATGAAGGACTGGAAGTCATCCCTGTTGAATTCCCTCCTCTGTAAAGAAAGAAATAACCAACAGCGGAGCTGGAGAGGGAAAGAAAGACTTCTCCAAGAAGGGAGGAAAGCAGCAGAAGGTGGTTGCAGGGGAATGAACTCTAGTTGTCCCAAGGCAGGTTGCACTGGGGAATGGGAAAGAAGCCCCTACCCTCTCACAGAGCCACCAAAACCTCTTACAAGTAACCTCCCAGAACCTCTAACTAATCCTGCACACGGCACCAGCCCTGACATGGCCCCAGCCTTTATATTTCATCCACTCAAATCCACAACCCCTTCAGCATCCCGAGCAAGCCAGGGACACCTGAAAGGAAAAAAAGGTAACTGGAGACTCCCATCAACGCTCTGTGTGCATCTGCAGGTTCCAGCTAAGAAGTTTAGCAGACACAAACATTCACTGCTTAAATTGCACTGTGCCACCACAGGCTGCTCATGGTGTAAAAAGACATAGCACAAGTCTCATAGTACCTAGAGAGCAAGCCACAGACCAGAGCTCCACTTTGCCAGGCACACAAATTTCATGGATATTTCAGGTATTTCTAATATCTCCTGTTCTGTAGGACCAGCTGTCCACGTTCTTGAAGGATCATTTCTCTCAACACATACACTCCCTTCAGACAGGGAAAAAAAAAACATTCTTCATTTATTCTTCTCTCTTCAATTCTAACTGTAATAGTGTCGCTCAGATTTGGAAACTTGAGGGGCCCCCATGGAGAAAAGACCGTCATTTTTCCATTACAGCAGTGCCAAGTAGCTGTCCCGGACAGCAAGCCGTCCCCTCACACACCCTGCCCCACAACCCACGCAGAGACAGGGAGCACCTCTGAGCTTTCTGCTTAACTTTCTGCAATTTATGAAGAGTCCCCAAAGGAGCTCCCAGAGCAGAGCCTCAGGCTGGAACAGAGACACGTCCTAAAACCCCAGAACAGGGATGCAGTGACTTAATGACAGTTTAGCCCGTGAATCTAGAATAGCAGCTCGTTTATTGTCTGAAGCTGGAATCCACTTTGTGTGATGACAGATAGCTTAGGAGAAGCAGACCTTGCCTGCCAAGTGAACTTCAAAAAGGACAAGGGGAAAGCAAAAATCTGGCTAGAAACCAAATGCTTTGCTAAACCTAGATAACGCACTGTTTACCAACAGCAAACTAGATTAGGAAAATAAAAAGGGATTTATGCAAATGTTCTTAATTTAATAACTGTGATCAGATATGGCTTTGTTTCTTCCATGTAATTTGTGTAATACAAATAAAGTACAAGGGTTCTTTTCCACTATAGGAAATGAGAATTATTAAACATTGCACTGAAAAGCAAAGGAATGTGTTTATTGACATGAAAAATGATCCTGTGGATACTAAAGTTTTGTATGTTAATTGCTAGATGTCAATGCAATTTAGAAAGTGGTTGTAGAAGGAAAGAATTCTTTTCCAAAACAGAAGTGGCTTTTCCTGATCTACCAGCCTGATTCAAGACTGCATCTTGAAAGTATTTATGGCTGTATTTTGATCAGTGACACTGGGTCAGTACCCAAAAACATCCTCACTTCATATTGATGTGGTTACTTGCTAGGAGGCATAAAGGAAGTGAAGGATTTCCTCCCAGTTTTATTACTGAATGCTCAAAATGTTTCCTGGGGTAAACAACACTAAAGCCATCTGTTTTTTTCTTTTTTTTTCTTTTTGGAAACAAAAGAAGAACAACAGTAGCAACTAGCGAATGGAAAAATACAGGTCTAAAGCTATGTAATGAAAAAGACCTTCCTCTGAAAGAGGGAGGGGGAAAAACCACACACATCTTTGGCTGATACATAAATTCAGCAGCGTTGGAAGTCTTTGAACATGGTGTCTCTGGTCTTCTGTCCTACTCCATAAAGGAGAAGAGAAATACAAAATGTGTGATTCAGCTGCCAGCTAGTTAGAGATGCTTCAGTAAATTAAATTTTGGACTGGCAAATGAAGGAGCTTCTTAAATTCTTTAATCACAGCCTGTTGATTTACTGTTCGGGGAGGCGGGGAGGAAACAACCTTTGCAGCCCTGATGGAGAAAGACAACTGAAGAAAACTTACCATGCAAACATGAGGATATTTGCAGAAGGAAGTGAATACATTTTATCCAAAACCTCTTCTGTGAGGCATGCAAACCCCGCTAGGTACAGAGCAGCCACCAGCAGATCTACTTGCACTACGTCAAAAAAGAGGACGTGTTTCACCAGGACAAAACAGCAGAACTTGCAGAGCACACTGTGGGGTCCTTCCTCATCGAGCACTACCTGGAGAACCTCTGGTTGTAAAACCTCAAGACAGTTTAACTAATACAGAGGAAAGGTTGATGTGTCATGGGATGACTGCCAAGTTCTCCCTTCCTGTCCAACACTTTTCTCTGCCAAACCATATCCAGCCACGCTCATGGAGATCTCTCCCTTCCTAAAGTCTCTCCTTAAAAGACGCTATTTCCACAGCTCTGCAAAAGTGGTCCTCCTAGCTACGGACAATCCATGGCTTTCCCAGGAGTACGGTCAGAAGCAGTTCATCTTCACTAGCCCTTTCCTAGAAAATCTAAACACAGGATTGGCACTGGGGGAGACAAATATAAGGAAACCCAACAGGAAAAGGAATCCAAAAAGCAGAAATGAACATAATGGCTGAGCAGAACAGTTTGCTGCCCCACTCCTGCCTGGAGAAACACAGGAAATCATACAGTTAAATGACTCATCTGATAAACTGGGATCATTAATAAAAATGTTTTTATTATAGTTATACAGTGAGGGACAAGGAATGCAGACGATGCCTACAGCCTTGGAAGTCTATGTGGGAACAAAGTGCCTCTCCTAGCACCTCTGCAGTTGTAGTCACACAGCTCAGCGTATGTATTCCCCTGGCACTGCTGTGGGGCTGCAGTTGTGTTTCTCCATAAACCATGGTGGGATTAATGCAGAAAGACCGTGCATAACTCTGCGATCTGTACTGTCCTAGAAGAATTTGAAAAATTCGAGAGTATGAAGAAAACTGCCACCAAAATGATTTAAAGCCTGGGGAGGAGGAACTGCTTCCATTGAGAAATTTGACAGGCAGGATTTGTTTAGCTTATCAAAGAGAAGACCAAGGGTGACTTGATTACAGGGTATTAAGCACCTCCTTGGAGAGAAAATACCAGTCGTAAAGGGCTCTTTAATCTAGCAGAGAAAGGCTTAACAAGAACCCATGGCTAGAAGCTAAAGCCAGACAACTTCAAATAGAAAATACAGTTCAGATTTCAAACAGTAAGAGCAAACTGGCAAAGGATGCAGTGGATTCCTCAGTCCACCTTGAAAAATGCTGAACAGCTGCCTCCATCCATAGCAAGAGCCAGCCCTGCAAGGAGCACTGCTGACACCCTTCCCCTCCACACACAGCAGAGCTCGAGCCGCAGGAGATGCTGTTAAAGAGGGAGAGGGACTTGACCTCCCACCTTGCGAAAGAGCCCCTGGCTGTGGCTGTGCTCCCTTCAGTGCAGGGTATCTAGATGAGATATATGGAGCGCAAAATAGTTCCTTCTACAGAAGGGGAAAAAATTGATTGCCACTATTTAATAGATAAATTTGAAGTCAGCATTCATTAAAGAGAATACAAATTTACTGCAACTGATTTTGACTTTCCACCTGCAGAGCAAGATTCAAAGAATATTCAAAGAAGATTTAAAGACAGGTTTTTGACTGCTGTTTTGTAAAGCATTTGGTATCCTAGTAATGTTTGGGATTCTTCCTCCTGTCTGACTAATTACTTCTATCTCCTGTT
Source organism: Pygoscelis adeliae (assembly GCF_000699105.1). Classification (NCBI taxonomy): domain Eukaryota; kingdom Metazoa; phylum Chordata; class Aves; order Sphenisciformes; family Spheniscidae; genus Pygoscelis; species Pygoscelis adeliae. The sequence continues at coordinate 13,087,950 of NW_008824986.1, read as the reverse complement.
TTCTTTGGAATTGCTACTATGTTCTGCATTGCTGGAATCTGAAATATTGTTTCATGGAACATTATTGTATTTATGCATACCACAAACTCCAGAGATGCTGAATTCCTTTTTGTTCTACTGCTCCAGCTTTTGAAAAAATATTTCGCATCTCCAACAAATACTAACACCCCTCCCCAAAAAAGTGTGAAATCTTCAAACCTGTATAAAAATGTTTAACCTCTAAAACACTGTTTTCATTTAAAGCTAAAAGAAAAAAAAAAGTTACTTCAGTTTTCAAATACAAAATAACATGTTGTTGACAGTATTGAAAAGACCCATTTTGTCACAAAGCCAGTTTCTATTCAATAAACAGTGATGAAAAATTATATCTCTCTACTCGCACTAGCTGCCTGCCTAATTCTGTGCTCCAGCAATTTGGTGAAAAAAAAACTTTGATGGCCAGTTCATGTGTTCATTTCCTTCAGCTGAAAAAAAGTCTTGGTATTAAAGCAAAGAACTGGGAAATTGCAGTTTTTTCCTAACTGCCACAGATCAAGTGATAGGTCCATGATCACACAGGCAATTTCTCCTTTACTGAAAAAAAAAGGCATACAATATTCAGTTTCAGGAAATACTGCTTTTTGTTTTAGTGCTTTCACATCTGTAAAGGGATGCAGGATCAGCTGATGGGAAGCCAAATGTATTTCAGCTCTTCATTATGTTCTCTCATACAGTAGCTTGAAGACACGCAGTTTTTGTGTATAAAAATCTGGGATTCTGCAAGTAAACTCCCACAGAAATTCCACTTTTTAGGTACCTCCCTGTCCCCAGCCAGTGTCATGCTGTAACCTGTGCACATGTGTTTTATAGTCTTTGTCTCCTCCTCATATTCAGGAAGGTTCTCTGCCGTCTTGCTTTTGCGTCCTTTTCCCCACACACCACTCCTATTCTCATCATTAATGGTTGATAAATAGCTAATGAATGGATTGGACATTAGGACCTCCCTTTCCATCTGGGCTGCATGCTATTTTACAGGCCCTGCTAGATCTTTATTAGATTTGGGTGCAGATTATTGATTTAGGTAGATGAGGTCGTTGTAACCTCATCTCAAAGAGAAAGGAAGCAGGAGAAGCCAAATGTAATTCAGCTGTTATTTTCCGTAGCAGTGCAAGTCAATGGGAGAGAAAAAGTCAAAACAAAACCAAAAAGTGTCCATTAAAAAAGTCACAACTGGACCTTATACCAAATGCAATGCTCTTACAGGCACTTGAAAGCAAAAAACCTGAGATAGGGTATAAAAGTTAAGAGCTTTTCCCAGTTTAGCACTACAGAATAGGTGGTAGGTGCTAGTAAAGGGACAATGTTAATAAAATACCAGGCTGTTCCTAGGGCAAAGTGACATCTATTTATAGAATAAGAACACTTTACCTAAGATATAGTGATGGCTTAATAAAAGGACATCTTTTGCTTAAGTTATTTTTATTCCCATTAAATGGCCATATCAGCACCTGCAGATCTAATAAAAGCAGAGCTCAGAGTTTGTACTAAGCACTTTTGAGCATCCTGTCAGAGGTAACTTAAGCACAGAAATCTCTCATAAAGTCTGGCATTTGAGGCTAGTCCCTCTAAAAGACTTCAGCATGCTGTCACCACTTAGAATCCCATGGATGTGAACACTAAGAGTGTATATGGGACAGTGGGATTGAGCGCACCCTCAGCAAGTTTGCCAGCAACACCAAGCTGTGTGGTGCGGTCGACACGCTGGAGGGAAGGGATGCCATCCAGAGGAACCTTGAGAGGTTTGAGAAATGGGCAAATATGAACCTCACCTCATGAAGTTCAACAAGGCCAAGTGCAAGGTCCGGCACACGGGTCAGGGCAATCCCAAGCACAAACACAGGCTGGACAGAGAATGGATTAAAACCAGCACTGGCGAGAAAGACTTGCAGG
>NW_008824986.1:13072608-13085721 GCF_000699105.1 Pygoscelis adeliae | reverse complement strand
AGAGAGTTGGCGTTGTTCAGCCTGGAGAAGAGAAGGCTCTGGGGAGACCTTATAGCAGCCTTCCAGTACCTGAAGGGAGCCTCCAAGAAAGCTGGAGAGGGACTTTTTACAAGGGCATGTAGTGATAGGACAAGGGGTAATGGCTTTAAACTGAAAGAGGGTAGATTTAGATCAGCTATAAGGAAGAAATTCTTCACTATGAGGGTGGTGAGGCACTGGAACAGGTTGTCCAGAAAAGTTGTGGATGCCCCATCCCTGGAAGTGTTCAAGGCCAGGCTGGATAGGACTTTGAGCAACCTGGTCTAGTGGAAGGTGTCCCTGCCCCTGGCAGGGGCGTTGGAACTAGATGATCTTTAAGGTCCCTTCTAACCCAAACCATTCTATGATATGGGTTCAACAAGAGACTGCATAAACACATGAAAAAGAAACCTGGAGAGACTTTAGGAAAGAAATCCTTGCATAGATGGGTGCAACAGTTGTGTATTCATCTTTACCTGAAGCCCAGTCCACCCACAGGGAAGCATGAGCCCAGGTGGAGGATAGCACTAACATGGCTGCTGTGTTCCCAGAGACTTAATAGCAGCTATTTTCCTCTTACTCCTCCTCTTCTCATAATGGTCTCAGGCCAGCCCTGCCTTTCCCAGCTTCACCAGACAGCTCACAACTGTAAGCTCAAAACAGATGTGATTCCAAACTAAGCACCTGCCTCTGGGATAGAGGTGCCAACTGTAAATCAGCACCCCCTTGGCCATCCCCATCTGTCCCCATCTGAGCCCCATGAGCATCTCTCTTGTCATTCACTGTTTTGGGTAATGTAACCCAGGGTGGCAAATTCCACCAGGCAGCAGAGCACTTAGTCAAGCTCACAAAGGACTTGTGTATTGCGTGCCTAATCCTTGGGCATTTGGGGATTCCCATCCTAAGACCACATACCAAATCACACAAAAGCCGTTTTCACCTGGACACAGGCTTGTTGTTCACTCCTAATGCACCGTGACAGGCTGCTGGCTGTTTCCAAATCACAGCTCTCTGATCTCCTCATTCTAAAGGAATATGAAATTCAAGACTGCCGGTTGTATCCGGGGCTGTCAAGTTGCTCTAAGCTCCCTCCCTTTCACATGACACCCTGCTGGTGTTTACCTCTGTAGCCACGTTCTGGTGTGGAATTCCAAAATCACCAAGCGCGAGAGCTCCGGGGACGAGGCTTGGCTTGCGCACGCACGCTAAACTCCAGTAAGACTTAGCTTACTCCAGCTTATGACTGAGTCTGCGCAAGCCACTCTGTCGTATTTAGCAGATGAATTTGGTTACCTGGAAGAATGCCAGGCCGGCAGCACAGCTCTCTTCCTGCAGAGCCACAGAAATGGCCAACAAGGAGACCTGGCAACTCAGCAGTGACAGATCCAAACTATTTATTTATTTATTCCTATGTTTTACCTGATATGGCCAATGGTGATATGAGTGCTTGTTTACCTCTCATCCACAAATGACCAGCATTAAATGCTCAGCTCATCAGTATGTAATAGTCCCACAGGATTCTCTCTCTCTCTCTCTCTCTCTCTCTCTCTCTCTGTTTTTGGTAAGAAAAACCATCAGAGAGAGCAACATATTGTTTTACTGCACCCGCGACCAGCTCCTGACCAGGCTCTGCAACCTCGCAGCCCACCAAGCATAGGTGCATCTCTGACCCATCTTGTTTTAAACCAGCCAGAGAGTCAACACCCTGGGGACCAATGTGATTTCTGAGACACTGGAGAAGAACTGGGACAGTTTTCAAATTGTACACATCTCAAGGCACTTTTGCAGCCTATGCTGAGTGCATCCAGACTGGGCTGTTTCGAAGCTCACACCATAAGATCCAAGCTATGCTGCAGTCTGCAGCAGAGCAGCAGATGTAATCCTCACTCACTGGGGCTGTGGGCCTAAAACTTGGGTATGCTGTGGTGCATGTCCTGCCCCAGGGAATCATTCTCCAACAGTGATGTCTGTGACACTCAAAAGACAATTTGCCCATATCTGTCCAAAATGCAATTAAGAAACTACTGCCACAGCATCTTAGCCTTCATTTACCATTTTGTGATTTCACAATTACACTAAAAAGGTCAAGACATCTCTTCACAAAACTGGTTTGAATGAACAATTATGTATTTCTATCTGGTGTCTGGGCTGACTAGCCTGTCTCCAGCTCTTACCAGCTGTGCAATAAGAGGCTGCTCTCTAGTCATCTTCATCTTCCGAAGACTAGAAAGAACGTTGGATCAAAACCACAACAAATTATAGCAGTCACCTTCACTACAGCTAAATGTGCATGCCATCCATGGGGTGGGTGGGTGTGAGTTGTACGCTCATGTGAATGTTCATTTTCTAGATAAGAAGACAGGGAAAAGCTGTAAAGTGAAAGGTTTTATATGTTTGACCCAGTAAGGGTCTTTCTGCAAGCTCCACTCCCTCACTCCAGCTTAAGCCCAATTCTTTCTCGTTGGATTTCATTGCCACTACAGCCAGAATTTCCTTTTGCCTCATTAGCCAAAGCAGTAGCTTGTTGTTTTCAGGCTTTGCTAACACTTCCTTCCTTCTCCCCATCCATAATGCTCCATCAGACACCATCACGCTTCAGTGAGAAAATAATGAAGAAAAATGTACATTCAACAGAGTTTGCTGAGACCCTTTGCTTTGCTAGTCTCTATTTTGCTTTTTGTTAATTCCTGAAACATTTCTGCCAGGCAATACCTACTCTGCAGCGTGAAGTAACAATATCAATATACACTACCTGGATTCCCTGTGGAAATACACCAGTCTCCTCCTCACCTTGGGATGACAAATGTCCTTCCCCCAACTGATTAGAGGTTACGCATCTTTTCCTCGGCAAAACAAACACTGAGATTTTCCTCACTTCTTTTGTATTTTGGAAATTCTTTGAGAAAGAAATCCTTGCTGGAGATGTTTGCAGAGAAGTTAAGGACCCATGAGAAGTAGTACAGTGAGCAGGACACTGTAAGGGCCGTAAGAGCATCCTCCTCTCTCCTGGAGGTTTGGCTGCTGGGGCTTAGGGTCAAACAGGTCTGATCCTGATCCTGACCCACAGGCTGACATCCCAGCCCAGCCTCGGCGCATCCGTGTCCCTGCAGAGGTGCCTGGTGCACTGGGCTGGGGGCTGCCCCTGGCTGCCCTGCCCCCCCAGCCTGCCCTGCTCCCTGGCTGGGGATGGTGGGACGGATCCTGCCCTGCCAGCCTGAGGAATCCCCGCAGCTCCTGGCCCCCAGACAGCCCACACACTTGCCTATGACTCCTGAGCTCCCACCTCTTCCTTGCTGCTGGAGAGACCTTTGGGGATCTCAGCACCTCAGTCCCACCCACTTAAATCTGCTTTTACATCTGGGTCCGAGTCCTGTTCCCCAATTCTTCCCCAAGACAACAGCAGCACTTTCCTGTCTCACAACACTGAGGTGCTAAGGCAACACTAAGAGGGGGTCCTGCTTCAGACTGTAGTCCTGGTCATGACTCCAGGACACTTGCATAGCATGAAAGTTCTCTTTTCCTGCACGTATCACAGTTTCCATGAGTGGTCTCTGTTTGGCTGATCCCGTGCTGGTAGCACAGCAAACACACACCAGAACTGCACCACTAATAACAACCTCTCGTGGAAGCTACAAAGCAGGGCTGTGGACAGCGATTTCATTAGTCACTAAAGCAGCAACTAAGAATGCAAAGCATGGACACCACCAAATACCAAGTGACACAGATCTGAAAAACCAGTCAGCACACAAGTCAGACAAAGCTTGAGTCAGGAGCGCTTCCCTGTGAGACCAGGCTCCCACAAACATGACCTGTGGGAATACCCTCCAGAGACCTCTCTGGAGCCAACCAGTGCCCCTCAGTTTGCTCACGCAAAGGTTACACTCCCCTACATAACTGTGCTGACGAATGCTTGTGATGGCTCCTCATGTCAACCCTGAGAAATCCTTCAGGAAGTCTGGGCTTTCTGTAGGCTTGTGTGCACACTTAGCGTTATAACTTCACTTATTTCTCAGAGCTTCACTAAAAACAGCTTTAGCATCAGTAAATGCCTCCCCCTACATACCACAAATAAATCACTAAGAAGCCATAAGAAACAGTCACTGCTAATCACATGAATGGTTCAATAATCCTGAGTATCTCCCAAGCCTTCAGTACCATAATCACAAAAAAAGAGACCAGCGTCTCCTCTCATTTTCCATCTTTTTTTCTCTTCATTTCACCAAGATTTCCCTGTTCCTGGATGGGCAAACTACAGTGCTCTTTGCAAGTCCTGTCCAGCACAAACATACTATAGGACAAAAAGCTATTTCTAAGAAAAGAAGAAAATCCAATGTCTGTGTCTGCACAGCAGCAAAGGGAGATGGTGTAGTGGACCTGGCAGTCCTGGTCCTTGGTGTTCACACTGGCCACATCCCTGCTTCATATGGATACACCTGAACATGTGCATGAACATGGAGCTAAGAGCTCCTCAGGCACTTACCAGCATCTGTGGCAGGGAGCAGCAAGCTATGGGAAAAGACAGAAAATGGTACATCCTATGTGCTTGGGAAGAGATACACCGTGCAATTAACCATCGATGTACACAGCTTATTCCCTCCCCACCACCATTCATCCAGAGAAATCTTTGAGTCACTGCTGCCAAGAAAGCAGTGACATTTCAAAGTAGCCACACGCAGATTAACCAGCATTTATGTTGGCTGCAAAAGAGTCAACACAAGCTGATCTTACAGCCCCAGACACACCACGCCTCCTGCTGCCATTTATTTGGCAACAAACAGAGATCAGAGTCTCATGTTCTCATTCCTCACCATTAGGTACCTCAGGTTGCCTCACTGCTTGGCGCAGGCTCAAAACCAATGTCATCTGCAGCAAACACAGAGCTAAATTGTACTTGTGGCCACCTGGTCTGTGGATGCATTATTGGCTCTCACTCAGAACACAGTGTTTCCTAAAGAGTTACAAGCTGGGGTAAATGAGAGGGATTACCACATAACAAACACCAGTAGGTCCTCCTTAATTCAGAAACTGTGCTCTATATTCCTAACCACCATCATCAAACACCTTATCCTTCAACGTATAGATAGTTTCAACCTGTGTCCCAAGGACACCTGGGAATCCTAGGATGATTCTGCAAAGGGTAATTAAGGAAAGCAAGTCTATTGTTAATGGGCTTAAATTAGCTCTATGGGGATCCACATGCTCACTGAAAAGTTTTTTTAATAAGAAAAAAAAAGGCTTACACGGATATTCACTGCACAAAAAAGTTCATTCCCCAAGATGGACAGAAGTCAGCTAGAGACACTTTCTTGGCCCTACACCCCTCTCCCACACACAGCACACCCTCCATGTACTGCATCTGTACCCATGCACACCGACCAGCTTAGTGTCTGATGACCTCCCGCTATGCTCACCTCCCAGATTTTCAGCCTGTTACTGCTGGATCCTTGACCTTCGCCAAAAAACAGTGTGCTGAGTTTTGAGTTTGACTCTTAATGCCCATAGCTACACAGAGAGCATGCCAACAGAGATGGAAAAAAACATCACAGCTGCAGAAATGCCTTTTATGGACCAAGCAGTTGAGCTCTGATGCAACTAGACTGACCTGGTGCAGAGGGGAGGTCTCCAGGTGTTGTCACCCTGGAGGTTGCAGAAGGCTAGCACAATGCTCCTTCAGGTCCTCAACTCTGTACTCGTTTCTTCCTTTACCACACTCAGTTTCACATATATATATATATATATGTATTATACACAGAATCCCACCTCACCCCTCCCCTTCCCAAGGGGTCTCAGGCAGCAAAGGCTTGTATTTAACATTTTAGAAGCCCCAAATCCCAACCACAAACTGCTGGAACAAGCTGAGGGACATACTTCCAAGCTCGTTTGTACCCAAACACCTACACAGTCACCTGGTTCACTCCTGCAGCAATCCCACTGTGTCTATTACTATAAGATGCAATTCTTATGCACTTTTGACAGTACTGGATGTAAGCAGATCGCATGGATCCACAGCTGTTATAAAGCAGATGTTGATGACAAGCCTACAGCTCAAATTGCTACTGTATTTGTCTAAACAGCAGGGCCCTGGGAGCCTGCTTCTCTGCAATCTGAATTCCCATCTGAGGCAGGACCCGGCCCTGGTAAGTGCTGGGCCTTTTCCTCCCTGAGCTCCTGGAATGACTCATTTTCCACTGCTTCACCAGTAACTCTTCCTTTGTGTTTCCCTCTCTGCTGAATCCTGGAGAGCACACCCTATCTTCTGATTTACATGAAGAATCCGTGGGTTAAAGTTGCTTTGGGATTCAAGCCACTTTATTCTTTACGTTTAAGAGCAGCAAGCATAATATTGTATGAACATGAACAGTTTTTAATCAGCAACACCAATACCTAAAACCATTAGAAGTCTTCCTATATAAATTCAACCCAAAAGAACCAAAATCAAACAGCAAAAAGTCACTGGACTGAGAAGTAAACAGGAGAAAACTTCTTTCCTAAAAACCATGTTCATAAAATTGAAAACAAACACGGAAGACAGCTCCTGTAATACAGTATCACTAATCAAATGCTACAACACGTTCGCTCTGAAGAGAAGGCACATGTCTTGCCACATGCATCCAGTCCCTTCTAAACTTCATTAAAGTCTAGTAAAAAATAAATAACATAAATATCATTTGCATTTATTATACAAATTAGAAGAGCTTGCCAGATGGGGAGCTCTCCTCCAGCAGGGCTGTTGTTTCAAAGAGAGAAAACCACTAGCACTACCCAGCTGTTTGGGGCCTGTGATGTTCCCACTCTTAGAAAACCATCGCCCCTGGCTTCTCCCTGTAATTAGTTAGTGCTAATACCCTTGGTTAGTCTGTGGAAAAGTCACATTCTGAAAGATCACCCTTGCGAACAGCTGTACTCATGAGACAAAACGTCACCACTCCAAGCTGTCAGCCAATTCATCTCCAGCGGAAGTCAACCGGGCCATAAATTGGGAGTTCTTTATCTCAGGACAGCAGACCGAGCGGAGTTTAATTGCTGAGCTATGCTAATGAGCCTTGTTTGTGACACAAGGTGCTTCATGGTGGCTCTGTTTGAAAACATGGTATTGTAACCCCCCTGAGGGCACACACAATCAGCTTAAAAACACGGCCGTCTGGATACAGAAAAGAAATCATGTAACGATCCCTTCAGCATGGCACATTATCAAAGGCATCATTAACAGCTGCTTCATGGAGTGGCAGGAGGCTCTCCTGGGTCAGCTTAGTTCAGTTCGCCCCTATTCTTTCCTCCCTCCTCGTTTTTTCTAAATCATGAATTCTGTAAACATCAGTGTCAAATCATCTGCAGGGGAACAAAAAGATATCAAGAATTAAGTCTTTCCTAGCAGATAAGGGCTGTATCTGTTTTTAAAAGGAATTTTTAAAAAAGCAAAACAAAACAAAACATACCCAGGGAAAAGCAAACAGACAAAAGAATAGTGGCAAAAGTCCTTCTTGCTGACTTGCTGAGACAAAACCTTCTGCAGCCTGGATTTCACTTTGTTCCTTTTGGATTAGGGGCTGCAGTAGTGAAGACAGTATTTTAACATTCACATTTAGGAAAAGAATAGCCCAGGTGGACACGAGGCTACAGGTTTCCTTGTCCAGTTATCATATGCTGTTTCTTTTGCACCATTAACAATGAGGCTTGCTTGACAGAGAAAGCCCAAGCCATGTTTCTGTGGGGAAGGCCAGTGCTCAGCATCTTTAAAAATCAGTATTACTTAAATATGGCATTATTATTCTTAGTGTACTACCCAGGGACACATGACGGGCATCGCAGACCCCATATGCTAGACACTCTACAAATATCTATTTCCCCAGTCTCCGCAATCTTTTAACCTGGGGGCTCGACCTTGCATATGCTTACACACTCGAGTAATCACATGGCCCTACTGAAGTCAACAAAACTGATGAATGGAATGAAATCAGTAATTACCCATGTGCTTAATTATTTGCAGAACTGGGGGCTAAGTGCTTCATTTTTAGCTTTTCGCTTGAAAATATTAGTTCTAATCTACTGTGCCTCACTTTGCGCTCAATCCCACAAGGAACAGCACGGGTCTGGCCTAATTAAGCAAAAGCACTTAACGAAGTGTTTAACTTTAAGCACGTGAACAAACCCATTGACTAAACGCTGCGTTGCTTGGGTTAGCATGCTCGGTCCCTTGCAGGATGTGACCCTTCAACCCAGGTATTAGGGGTAACATAACTGCAGGTGAGGACCAGGACTTGAATCCCAGACCTGCCTGAGGCCGTGTGCGCAGCGTGCTGAGCACCCCAGGGCTTCCCTGGCTGTTGCCCAGCAGTGCAGGGGGTGAGCCAGGAGTCCTAGCAGAGCTGGGGATCCACCGATGGGTCTCCTGTTCCCTTCCTGGATGGCATCCGAGTTTACCTGTGGAAGAGGGTGCGGAGAGGCAGCGCTGGGATTTAAAGAGAAGCTGCAAATGTTCTCTGTAATTAACTGACTGAAAGTCTTCACGCTCAAAAGCACATCCCTCATTTAACATTGGCCACAACTCCCACTCTGCAGCCGCAGCATGGTTCAGGGAAAGCAAAGAAACAGCCAAGCCCTGCTGCAGTGTGGATGTCCCCAGGGACTGGAGGGGAGTCGACCTCTCTCATTGCCAGACTGGGAGAAGCACAGGACAGGGATGGGGGCTGCAGACAGGGACTTGCAGCCAGCACCTCTCTGCACCTCTGTTTCTGTCTCCTTTTTTTGCCAGGCTGAGGAGTTCCTGGGACAGGGCGTGTGCATGAGACCCAGCTCTCCCCAGCCTGGGCTGCCTGGGATGAGGCCTCCAATAGTGGCTTGCTTCCAACAAGCACTAATTTTAGGCCCTTTAGGACACAAAATAATGATAACACCCTCCCTGGAAAAAAAAAAAATCCCCCTGGGTCTGTGTGAAATTAGCAGTGTGCTGACTGTCCCACTTTTGTTCCTGCTATGTGGGGCAGCCTGGCTTATTAATACACTGGACTCATTTCAAGATCCTTTGCTTTCCCCCTTGCAAGGGGAGCCTAGGTGCAGCCAGCCTGCTTCTCCCGGTGGTGCTCAGGATGCCCCTGCCCACCCTGATGGCCAAAGCCTCCTGCATGCCACCCTGGGAAGGCAGTGGGAGAGGACAGGGCAAGCCAGGCAGAGGTGGAGAAGCTGCAGGCTGCCCTGGCTGCTGCAGGGGAGGAAGAGGAGGGACGTGCCCTTTGTTGGCACCAGAGACACCCCCCAGCAATGAGGGCTGTGGGACGGAGGACAGCTCGGACACTCCAAGGGGGAGAAGATAAGCCGCAGGTGCCCTCCACCCTTCAGAGCCCCTGGGAGCAGCCTGGCAAGGCAGCAGGGACTTCAGCCCTGATGCTCAGGAAGGGGCTGTCCCTCTGTCCTACACACACAGACACACACACACACACATGCCTGGAAACAAAGCACAGCTTAACAGGAAAACTCAAAAGTGGCATCATTACCATAACCCAATATTAGTATAAAATACAACCTCTACCCAGGAGCTCAGAGGAGATTGGTCCCTTGAGACCTGTTATCTGCCCAGGTGAAAACCTCCTGTAATGACTCCCCAAGATGAGGGAATTTCAGAGCTGCTGTGAGATTTCTTCCAGTGTGGAAGAAAAATCCTGGCAAACCTGCAATGTCCAAAGAGTGACGGGTGGAGAAGGGAAAAGGAGAGGTCGCACCCAAACACATCTACAAGTGATGTGACAGCACGTGTTACAAAGCCATTCAAGGAGAGGAAACCTCACCTAAAAGAACAAAGACCTCAGAAAGAAGCTTTTTCATAATGTCACATACCCTGTTCTTTCACTCCAAACTACAGTCTGCTCCAGCATTACTTTATCTCCCGCTGTTCATGATGAGTGTTGTGAGACTCTGATCCTGACCCAGCTTCCCTGTTAAATAGATTTAACCTCAACTCAAAAAAAAACCTCAGAAAATTAGTAGTAGTAGATTTGACTCAGATATGAAATATAAAAATGTATGAAGGGAGAGAGAAAAGGAAAGATCTGGGGAAAAAAGATGTTGTGTACCTTAAACAAGAGGAGCAGGTAAACTGCCCTTGCCCCACACAGCAAAGCCCCAAGAGCTAAGCCTAAGCAACAAATTTATTTCAGTAAACAAAAATCTACTGGACTGGCACTGGTTTTCTCTCTGCAGTTTTTTTTTCCCCCATAGGGACATCAAGTTGTGTTGCCTTTTTTATTTTTCCCCACGAGGCACATTATTCCATTTAAGTGCTTGTGCATGTTTATTAATAGAGCAAAAATGAGTGAACAATTTGCTACTCCGGGGAGGCTGAAAGCCTGCACTGGAGCAATGAATCAGAGGAGCAAATCCATTTAGCAAAATGCTCATTTTAAGATATTTTCCTTTCACACTTGCGTTATTTTCCTCTACACCCCAAACATAATTAGACTCCTAGTGACATGCTGGTCCTGCACCTACAGCACCATGTACATTTGAGCTAACCCAGCCCACCCTCCCCACCCGCTCCAGGCACACCAACAAACAGGCAGGACCCCCGACTACATCTCCTGATGTTGTGCTGCAAGACAAGCAGAGAGCAACCAACATCAGCTCCGACAACATGTTGGGAAGCAATGAACGGTCACTAGAAACGCTAGAAAAACATCCCTCATTGCAGTGAGGCCTGAGTTGGACTGTAAATGAACCGATGTAAAACGAGCACCATTCAACGTATTGCTGCTATGCAGTGGATGGAAGACATGAGATACTGAGACAATTCTGGCCCTCCGTTGTGTACCCTATAACCACAGGTGAACCCAAGGGCTGCAAAGACCTCCTGAGCCAATGGGAGACAGTTTATACCTCCTTGCAGCTATTCTACAGAGGCATAGGTTGCTATCACCAGTTATCATGCTGCTCTGGAGCAGGGAGGAGGCCCCACTGTGCTCAGTGCTGCTGATAAACCCAGCAGAAAGACAGTTGCTGGCATGAAGAAATACACACACGAATACAGACACAAATGTGGGCACAATTCCCAAAGCAGTGGAAAACCAGGTCCCCACAGCTGGCCTTGAAAAGGGAGTCAGAAGACAGCGAGGCACACCGTGAAGATGTGCTAGCTCAGGGCACCAGCGAGGGAAAACGCACGTTGCTCGCTTGCTACTGAAAGGAATTTAGTAACGTGAGAAGAAATATTTCAAGTCCAGCTCATCATAACCTGCCCTGCTTTGGCAGTGACACCTGATCTCCTGCTACCTGGGGACCACAAAGCTCCCTGAAGGTACCAAAGGTCAAATGTATTTTATTCATTTACTGTTTCCAAATGGGATTGTTATTTACCAGCTGTCAGTAGCTGTGTGCTCGGCAGTTTCAGCTCTCTCTTGGCTTTGTTTAAATAGTTTCCCAGCCAGTGGGAGGCTGCTGCTGGCTTCAGCAGAGCCAGGACAGTCTCTGATGTGGCCGTATCCCCCAGCGTACCCCAAGCACCAAACCCCTCTGTTTACGGTATCGCAGTTTCTATATTCACTCAAATGAGATTAGCTGATTTCAGACAGTGCCTAATGAAAGCTGAGGTTTTTCATGCCAACATTCGCCTTTCCAGCCTGCAAACACAAGGCTGGAAGATCGGCCTGGCATTCAGTCTGCAGCATGTGACCATTTAATGAGGAAGGTCTATGAACTGCAGGACTAATGCGCATAGGCACAAAAGCAGCTACCCGACGTGACTTGCTTCACTAGAGTGGAAGGATTTTTTTTGTGATTTCCCCATGATGGGGAAACAAACCTATTCCTGGCTTTTTCATGGCCCTAGTAGGTGACTATGGGCAAATTCTATAACCATGTTCTACCTTAGGAGTCCCCCGCCATAAAAAGGAGATAAAAATGCCCTTTCTCACAGCAGGATGCAGTGGGTTCAGGTATTAGTGGGATGAATGTCACAGTAACGCTTGCAAAATGTAAAGACTAAAATGGAGAAAGCCCTGCTGTGCTAGCTTTAAAAGTCTGCATGGAATTGCTGGATCGCAGTGGTCTTTTGGGTCTCTCAGCAGCACCTGCAGCAAATGCAGCTTCATTGTTTCCCTCTGCCCTGCAGTCCTACCCAACAGCAGTCTGCCTGGAAAACATCAGGAAGGAGAAGCCAGCAAGAATAGCAGCTGTTACAGGCACAGCGTGGCTGGATGGCAATAAGCATTTCGTGCCCATGCAGGGTGCCAAGGGACAGGCGTTCCTTCACTCCCACCTTCAATTACCGCACTGCCTACTGGGCTGTGGCTTCTTGCGCAGAAGGGCAAGGGGCACCTCGCTTCTGAGCAGCCTGCCCCAGCTGCCCTGCTCGGGGCAGGGCTGGGCGATCTCCAGAGGTCCCTTCCAAGTGCTTGGTGGCTCACACTTGCTCGTGAACCTCATTAAGTCGCAGCTTACTCCGTGAGTCTCCAGCAAGGTTGTTCTCTTGAATGACCATGACAAGAATGAAATCACAGCCTTGGAAGGAGGCAGGATATCCCGTTGCTCCATGACTCACCCCAGGCTGAACAGTTCAGAGCCGGTTTTAATTCTTCCTCCTGCAGGCCTCCGGTTGGACCTCTGGCAAGTGTGTGTCCATCTTTGACCTCTTTCCCCACCTTTAGCGGTGAGGAGGAAATAAATTGAAGAGACTGACATGCTCATGCACTGACATGGCAGGAAAAGCGTCTTTTTCCCATTTTTCTTCAGTGTTTGCATACTTATGCCAACAGACATTGCAGCTACACCTAAAGATGCTGCATTGTCCCAAGACTGAAGGTAAACCCCGCGGCAACAGGGATTTCCTTGGACTCTGGCAGCACGCAGGCAGCTACAGAACCCTTTCAGTCCCACCAGATGAGCAGTGTCAGGCACCACTCAATCTGCCAGATGCTCCTGACAGTTCGTGTCACCTTTATCTAATTTGCTTCTGAAAGAAACAGCTAAATAACATTTTCTCTCTGCTGTTGCCAGGCTAACGTCACGAATAAACAAGAAGAGAAAGCGAGTAGCTAACTAGAAATCAGTAAAACCAAGACAGTAATCAGGCTGAGGAGATCGCGGCTGGAGTTCTGTTTTTCTCCTCTC
>NW_008824986.1:13068024-13072592 GCF_000699105.1 Pygoscelis adeliae | reverse complement strand
ACAGCAGTAGGTAAAACACTGCTGGGTGCGGTTTTTTCCCCTCTAAATAATTTGTCAGCCTTCGGCCCCTGCCTTTAGCTGACAATTTTTTAAAAAAACACATTTCGGCAATGTCAGTATAAAATAAAACGACACAGGCCAGGGCTGCCAGGCCTCACCTGGCCCCCGCACTGCCTCACATTGCCAGGGAAACGGCAAGTGCGGCCTGTGCCGGCCTCGGCCCTGCCACCGGCCACCCCCGGCCGCCCCACAGACGCCCCCGGCTGCCCCACAGACACCCCTGGCCGCCACAGCACTGCCGGGAGCCTCCCCGCACTGTCCCTCAAGCCTGCGGGCTGGAGCCCCCCCTGAGGGCCTGAATGGATTGGGAGGAGATGCCCTGCTGCAGCCCCAGTCCATGAGTAGACTGCGCTACTTCAGTGAAATGAATAGAAAATCAACTTTGTCCAGTCCACATGGTTCCACAATTAATGGTGCAGCGTACTAAGTGTATTCTTCAAGCGCCTTTTGTGCAAAAGTTTTTGCTGTCCTTCCATCATCCTGATTCAGAAAGATTATCCTATCTGCTTTAAATTGCTTCAAACTGGTTTTTTTTTTTTTTTTGGCTTCTTGTCATACCTCTCTCGCTTCCCTTTTTACACGTTATCTCCTGGTTTTCCACAGAGTGAGTAAAAGCCAACCCAGATTTTCATATTTCACACACCTTTTTTCTTTTTTTTTTAAATGAACCACTTCAGGACTCCCACTGTCCTGGGATTAGCCCTACTAGATAACTTGTGCTTTTTTTGCAGCCACAGAACAAAAATATTATGGTTACATACAAAAATAGGGCTTTCCGTTGGCTAACAGCCACGGGAAGGGAGGAGGGCAGAGTCCAGTCACAGCCGCAGCCAGCGCCACCGACGTGCTTCAAACCACGCTCGACCTGCTGCCAATGTGGGCAGCCTCTGTGTTCGCTGTCTATTGCTACAGTAACTTAATGATGAAGTTATGGTAGCAGAAAAATTGCTTAAATAATGACAGGTTGTTACGGGATGGCCATCACCTGGAAAGAGCAGAGGGGCACCGGCCCCGGACCAATGTGGGCAGTGCAGCAGCCAGACCTCCCAACTTGGCTCCCAGGCTCACTTGCAAGGCTCGCCATTCCTCATTTCTAAATGCAGGTTGATTTCTGACCTTAAACTACTTGATGGGCTTCGCTGGAGTATCCACCATGGTTTCCATGGAAGTCTCCTCTTTACAATGATATAAAAATGTGTTTGATCTCTTTCTAACACGTTAGAAAACAATGAAGGAAAACAACAGAAGCCTACATGAGAAAACATTTTAGCTGTTTTGCAAAGACAAAAAGATCAGTGATACAAAAAATTCCATATTAAACATCTTAAAGATCCGATCCATGATCTCTCTTCTCATTATAAAGACTATTTTACAAAGCAAACAACCTCCTTCAAGTAGATGCAGCTATCTGTAGCTAGCGAGCAAGGGGTAGAAAGCCTGCCCTCAGACAACATTTCAGGCAGCATTTAATAAAATTCCAAAGATTTGGGTGCCATTTGCCACACCATATAGTGTTAACAGGAGTGTCTCTCTCCAAATAGCAGATTAAAGATGGGCTGGATTTTTTAAACATCTCTGTCCTGTCTAAAAAGCTTGAAATGCTGAAAGTGGGGTTACATTTTATCTGACGTGAGTCCGAGAGGAAACGGGAAGATGGGCAGGGATGGAGTGAGCCAGTGAGTAACAAAGAGAAAACCAATCAATCACCACCACCTTTACAGTCCAGCACAGATTATACAGTTCAATTCTGGATGTATACTGATCCTGAATACATTAAAATATTAGCACGGTGTCACTGGCAAAGTTGGTTCAAGGTAAGTCAAAGATGCCATAACCACATTCACAGGAGTCCCAGAATTTAAGAACAATTAATTCAATTTCGTTTCATTTCATAGTAACTTTGACCCTCGTATATTATTATATTTCAAAGCACATTGAACATCTTTTGTGTTGTGATGTTTTGTGACATTGCTGAACAACAATACAGCGGCTCTGTGTGCTGTCTTAACCGGGAATGGTAAAAAAGAAGGGCTCCTGGCACTTGTTAAAACTCCATTAACAAGAAGCAACCCTGTTCTAGGAAGGATATCACCTCTCTCCGCATTTGCAGATGAATGAAAACCTCCCTTGTTCCTGTTCCCTCTTTTGCAGGCGCTGTCATTTCACTAGCATTCCTCCACACCACAGCGATGGCCATGATCAAAATAACCATCTAAATGAAACCATCTGTATTCGGTGCGGGTGAATTTATGTTGTGAGGTTTTCACGAGCGACAGCACAACCTATCTAGAGTCGGGTGAAACTTGGCATGTGTCAGAATGAAATAGTGAAATTTTAAAAAATTCTCACAATTTCTGGGAAAAAATCAGAAATGTTAAAATGAGCGGTTTTAAATGTTTTATTTTAACAAGGTCAAGACACTCCAGCTTTATAGTTCTGACAGCTACAGTTGCTGAAACAACACTAAGAAGCATTTTGAACTAACCATAAGGTTTTAAAACTGTTGTTCAAAATACTGATGAATTCCACATACGTGAAACACTTCCATTTCAGTAAAAGTTTACAAGTGCACTGTTTTCAAAGGGATACACTTTCATTCCAATACACATGTAATGCGTATCTAGGCTCTCAAGAGCTTCATAAATTTGAGGAAAAACCCAACCAAATCTCAGCACTGTTCATTTAGCATCATCATTGCATAAAATCAATTCAATAATACTGGCTTTCAGTAGCATGCACTTTCAATTTTTATAACATTTGGGTATTAAACTTAGAGGAAAGTTGTTTATTAGTTTAGGAAACAATGGTGTATATACACATTCTCTTTTTTTCAGATGGGCATTCATATTCATCTGGAAAGCTATAATAATTTGGTACCAGGATAGAGCTGCTGAGAAAATCAGGATGATCCCTCCAGAAATTTGAATGGTAGAGGAATCTTCTTACAACTAAACATACTTATGAACAAATATTTTTGCTTTCCTCACCTGCTCGAACAAAAATCCAAGTGCCCAGAATTGGCAAATTACCAGAAAAATGGTAACAAACGGATAAAATATTTATACAAAATATATAAAAAAACCCTCCGCAAAAGTAATAAAATGCCAGGAGAGGTCCCCCACCTGGGGGGTCCCCACCTTCCTTTCTTACACCAGGGGAAACAACGCACAACTAGAGTGCGTGGCACTCACCCTTCCCTAGCAGCGGGAAGTTATGACTGTGATTTTTGCTCTTTTTGCCTGAGTAACGAGACAAAAAAGTGGAATATGTTGTCACGGTGGCTCTTCGTGTCTCAATTACCTCAATAATATGATTACAATAAATGAATAAATAAGGATAAAGCTAGCAGGAGTCTTCCCATTAATTTCAGTGAGACCAGAATGTCATGAGCTTGTCTTTTTAAAGGATCAGGATCCAGGGACATACTGGAAATCTGCATTTACATTTGTGCATGTACATTTACACCTTCTAAGTGGCCTATAACATCAATTGTTCTGCCTATCAGAAAATGGGATTTAAACATTTTAAAATCGGTTTTTGCTCTATGTCTCATGTCTACATTCTTGCTGGCCTCACCTGGCTCTGCTCTTACTTTCAGGTGCTTAAAGCAACGGCTTTTCCTGATCTCCTTCCCCAGCAGTAAAACACATTTCCTTATCACCAGTCTTGCCCACCACTAGCAAGTATGTCTTTGGTTATCTGCATGCCAGCAATGGCTTGAAACGCAAACATATCCATTTCTCCCTCTCACACTGACTCTATCTTCGGAAATCTTGCTCTTTCCATGGAAGTTTCATAAACAAAATTCCGTGACACTGGATTATACCTTACTTTAGTTAGTCTGCTACTAGAATGGTCCAAAATACCCACCCTTTCATCCTTCCAGCAGCCCAAGGGCTGTAGTAAAACAACAGTGCCTAAACACAGGGCACGTGTTTACAGAAAGCATACCCAAGGGTACTGAGGGAGCTGGTGGAAGTGCTTAACAAGCCACTTTCCATCATTGCCATTAGCAGTCCTGGCTAACCAGGGAGGTCCCAGTTGACTGGAGGTTACCAAACGTGACGCCCATCTACAAGAAGGGCTGGAAGGAGAATCTGGGGAACTACAGGCCTGTCAGTCTGACCTCGGTGCCGGGGAAGGTTATGGAGCAGATCATTTTGAGTGCCATCACACGGCACGTACAGGACAACCAGGTGATCAGGCCCAGTCAGCATGGGTTTATGAAAGGCAGGTCCTGCTTGACTAACCTGATCTCCTTCTATGACAAGGTGACCTGCTTACTGGATGAGGGAAAGGCTGTGGATGTTGTTTACCTGGACTTTAATAAAGCCTTTGACACTGTCTCCCACAGCATGCTCCTGGAGAAACTGGCTGCCCATGGCTTGGACGGGCGTACTCTTCGCTGGGTAAAAAAACTGGCTGGACGGCCGAGCCCAGAGAGTTGTGGTGAATGGAGTTAAACCCAGCTGGCAGCCAGTCACAAGTGGTGTTCCCCAGGGCTCAGT
>NW_008824986.1:13064407-13065799 GCF_000699105.1 Pygoscelis adeliae | reverse complement strand
GGGAGGTTTAGATTGGATGTGAGGAAAAATTTCTTTCCTGAAAGAGTGGTTAAACATTGGAACAGGCTGCCCAGGGAAGTGGTGGAGTCACCATTCCTGGAGGTATTTAAAAGACATGTAGACGTGGTGCTTAGGGACATGGTTTAGTGGTGGACTTGGCAGTGTTAGGTTAAAGGTTGGACTTGATGATCTTAAAGGTCTTTTCCAAACTAAATGATTCTATGATTCTATGATCCTACTGAACTAGCTTGGTGTCTTTTAACTGTAAGATGGTGAAGTGTGTTGACAGATGTACTAATGCTGATGCCACAAAATGCTGCATGACACCCAACCTAAAACACCTCACTGACTGAAAAACTAGAACAGCACAGAACTAACCTGGTGCACAGCAAGTAACCTGAAAACCGGATGACAAATCTCCAGGTGTAATTGTAAACAAGGAATCATCACCCGGTAGTTTCCAAGAAGCTCCACGGTGATCTATTCTCAGCTATGTAACTTCTTTACTGGAAGAAAACATGAAATCATGCTTTAATAAAGTTGCAGATGACACAACGCGGCAGAGTGATAACTGAGGGAGAGGATTTGTCGCTGCCAGGGAGATGGCCGGGTCGCACAGCAGAGGGGAGGCAGGGAAGCCCCACATGCTTTGGTGGGGCCAAGTTGAGTCCCGCAGCTCCACATGCACAAGAGGCAGGGCTTTGTCTTGGGAGCCAGAGACACTACAACGGATTTGGGGGTCACAGTGGTTCATCAGCTAAGCACGGTCATTACAGACAGGGAGACATTAAGAACGTTGTATTAACTCCTTCCTTGGCACTCAGGCGGCTGCTGTCAGAGCTCCAGCAAGCCTGGCATGGCCCTGCGTTTCCTCCTGATGCCTCTTCAGGGTGTCAGCCCCTGGCACTGCAGCACAGTGGTCAGGCACAAGGGTGGCAGGGCAGCCTCTGGCGAGCCAGCCTGCTGACGAGCACTGTACCCGGGGAGCGGGAACACGCTGTCCTGCCTTCTCAGGGCCCTGCTGTGATTTAAAAATATCCTTTCCCAGACTCTTAGCAAAGACACAATTCTTCTGGTTTACAGTTTAACTCCTTGGGCAGCACATGATACAAATGCTGAAAACCAACAGGCGTAAGAGACCATTTAGACACCAAAAACATGCAAATACCAAGGGCTTTGCATGGAATTTCAGACTGTGTCTTTATTTTAAAAAGATAAGGGGAGGGCTATGCAGGGAAATATCACCCTTCAGTATCCGCCCACTACAATGCTACTGCCAGAAACAAAACACTGAGCTAGATGAACCTTTGGTCTGAACCTATTTTTATGTTCCTACTCAGTTGTACACAATATTTGAGTATAGTACTGTAGCAAAGAATGCAAATCTTCGTG
>NW_008824986.1:13060620-13064338 GCF_000699105.1 Pygoscelis adeliae | reverse complement strand
AGCCCACAATTCATAAAGGATGTTGACAAGCTGCAGAGAGTTCAGAGAGGAAGATGAGGAACAGAAAAACAGCCTTTCCAGTTACAGATCCTATGAAGAAAGGAGGTTGTGACTTGGTTAAAGACTATCAATGTTTACAGGGAGAATGAAATTTTGAGATCGGGGTCTTCAATTAGCGTAGGAAAACCTTGACACTGAAAACAGGCAAGTTCTGACTTGAAAGATGGGGCACATGTTTAACAGTGCAAATAATGAATTTATTACCAAAGCCAGAGCTGGAGCAGACAGGATAATTCCTCATTACAGTTTTTTTTTAATAACATTTGGATGTTTTTTTTCCTAAAAACATATGCTGAAATTCAAACAAGTGCAAACAGAAGCAGCCTTGTAACCTCTATCATCCAAGGAAACAAACTGTAATGCTCCCTTTTGCTTTTATACCATTGATAGTCTTCTCTCCCTTCTATCAGCAGTCCTGACAGTAATTCCAAGCATGTAACGGGTGTGCGTATAATCCTGATCACAGATCCTCCTGGCAGATCTGGTCTGTATTTGCAAAAGCACCAAGTAGCTCTCCGGTCTCTCTGCTAATAGTCTCTCACCTGCATGTGCCTTGGACCATAAAATAACATTGTAGTGGTGGCACTGGTGCTTCGGCTCCCCACCACCTGAAGCCAGGAGCAATCACTCCCATGCCACCTTCACCAATGCCTCCCTCACCTCTTCCTGGTGCCTGCCAACAGTGGAGAATCCTTTGACCCACCCTGGTCCAAGCAATTTCAACCAGTCCTTAATTATCCGTTCTGTGTTCCCCTAATACCCTATGTCAACTGCCCTCACTGTGCTTTAAGCCCATTCCTCTGTGTCCTATCCAACAGGATCATGGAGAACAGATTATTCCCTTCTTTGAAGGCGTTTAAGACCATTTTCATGCCTCACTGCAGTCTCCTCCTGACTCGACAGCACCAATTCTTTCTACCTTTCCTGAGAGGTCACAGCTCTCATTAATTTTGCCACTGGACTCACTCCAGCTGCACCTCCTCTTGCTTGAAATGTGACCCCCCCAAACTCCACACGGGGCTGCAGGCGTTCCACAAACACACACCAAAACCCCAAGATCTGTCACGTGTGTCTGAGAGCAGAACTTCGCCCTCTTTTAATCCCATCTCGTTTATCAGCAATATAATGTTTTGCACATTATCACCCCAATTATAAAGGCTTGTAGGTGATAATGAGATTCCACTGGATATATTCCAGCAAAGCACATTCTAGGTTTTACTAACTTCATTAACCAAGAAAAGCTGGTTAATGGCTGAAAAGTGCAATGATGCACATAATCATACCAGTTGCTTTGCTACCACAATTATATTATTAAGATGGATCTTTGAGGTACAATTTCCATGTATAATTAGCGGTTTATCCCTTCAGGAAAAAAAATCAAAAGCACCCAAAGGTTTGAATAAAATAGTTCTTACTGAAAACACAAATGAAGTCATGCTCTCAGGGTCAGACTCAGAATGGGATTTGTGAGAAAACAGGAGCACAAGAATTTGGAAACTTAACACAGACTCCCAGGGGACGTGAAATACTGAAGTGCAAACTGCAATCCACTCACACTGCTATGCACAGAGATGTGCACACGGGAGCACCCAATCTCACATTTCATCTGTGGGCATCCATGCCCAGGGCTCCCAGGGGTAAGGAGCACAGATGGGCAGGACCCAGCTATGCCCCAACCTCTGTGCAGGAGGGTGCAGGAGGGACCCCATAGTCCAGGGAGCAAGGGAGAGCCTTAGGGGCAGACGGGGTTTGTGTCCCAGCCTAAGCTGTGAAGTATGGACATGAGATGAGCTGGGAGAAGGGCACAGCCGAGGAACAAGGTAGAAGCCCTTTGGAGGCACACACCATGGTGGAGAGCAGTGAGAGGTGGATGATACCTTCTGTGCATGTGGCCCTGGCCAGGCACTGGGGTGGCTGCCAGTTGCATGGGCACCATTGTACATCAAGGGAAACACCAGCTCCTCCGCCACACTGGGGCCTCCCCAGGGAGAGGGCTCTGCCATGGGACCCCCCTTCCCACCCAACACAAGCACCAAGCCTCAGAGCAGCAGGACCCAAGAGGCGCGCAGCACTGCAGCCCAAGCCCTGACCCTCAGAGATCTCCAGGAACCCTCCCCAAACCAAGAAGCATTTGACCCGAGATGTTTACATTAACAGTCTGAGGGGCATTCACCTTCTTGCGCAGCGCAAAATGCTCTGAGAAACAACTCGCTGAGATTGTGTCTCTTTTCCCATAAGATCAGAGGAGGTCAGACTCCAAACCCCAATCTCCTCTGTTCAGCTGGAGGATACACCCAATGTCCCCAAACATGTTTGCTGGAAATCACAGGGTGGAGGTGTTGAATCTTTAATGAAGCCCTCCTTTCCCCAAAATCTTAAGTCTCAAAGTTAACTATGAGTTCTGAGAAGACAAAAGATCCCAGAATATATCAGAAATGTAAAACATTTAGACTGATTAAAAATTTTCCTGTTCTTTTCTTGACTTCAGTATTCTTCAGTTGTTTTGCTATTTTCTTGGTCATCACTGTTCCCAACAGAGACGACTTCAATTTCAGATTAAGAAAACCAGCACCACCAAGCAAGCAGAACAATGAAGAACCCTCTGTTTACTCCTTTTACTAAATAACAAAACAGAAAACAAGAGTGCTAGTTTTCAAAAGCAAGCCTGATTTTTTCAGTTGCTTTTCTCTTACAGTTAAATCATACTTATCAGCTTGACAAAAAATGCAATGACTGTTTTTCACTAGGAATTTTTTACAAATTTAATCAAGTTGTCAGGAGAAATAATATTATCCCCACCATGTGAAATTAATATATCAGGAACTTATCTACTGTCTTGCATGTGTGTATGACATTTATATGGGTCAACTAATATATATGTCTTCTGCTTGGTAAAATTTCACACAACGAAAAAAATCTTCAGAACTGAATTTGCGATCGTCTTAAAGTCCTTGATATGGCTGGCTCTGCCTAGGAGCTTAGCAGGCGCCTTTGCTGGATTTAATCAGCCAGGCAGACCTCAGAAATTCTGCTGGAATTCTTGTCACTATTAGAAATACGCACTAGCATTTGCTAATTCAGGTTCAAAACCAATTCAGAAACTAAAAGCAATAAATCATCATGCAAGTATCAAGCTCTCTCAAGTATATCCTGGAGCAGTAATTTTTGGAGAGGAGGAATACGTAAAGGAATGTAGACTGTCTACCCAAAATTTTATTTGAAATACTCTTTTCAATTAATCCAAAGACTTGTCCAAAATGGAAAGCCTCTGTTTTTTCCCAAACGTATTGGCTTGGCCTTCCACTTCCATGACCTTGCACAGGAGACAAGAAAGCATGGGCAGCACGCGATGCAATCAGTACGTCAGCTCTTGGCCACCTCCCTGATATGCATCATTGATATCAACTGAACAGGATTTTACCCTGCATTGCAAGTCACCGTAACATCTCTCTGTGCTTTAAAAACTCTGCGGTCTCCTGAAATCTAACAGAAACCACCAACTTGGAGAAAAACTGCAAGTACTGTAGCAAGGCCTGTAATGGTAAGCACATACTTAAGTGTTTGCTGAGCTGGGTTTTCATTTATTATTACCCTGGAGTTAAAAGAAAGCGTGAAACAGCATTACACGCAGGCGAAGCCGACCGACACTTCAAATTTA
>NW_008824986.1:13054359-13060509 GCF_000699105.1 Pygoscelis adeliae | reverse complement strand
ACACAGCTGCTAGGGCAGACTCTGGCAGAGGCGCACGATAATAACCTGCCAGCCATGATAAGCTCTGAAGACGAAACCCTGGCTGCAGCGGAGGCCGGAGAGCCAGGATTTCAACCTCAGCATTTCAAAATGCACAGGCCAGGTCGCAGGCTGGTGTCAGTGCGCGCAGTCGCATCGGCTGCGGTCGAGCAGCTCAGCATGGATCAGAGAGCTGTCGGTCCCCAAACACCCATCCTGCCCTGGTCGCTTTACTCAAGTTTGAGATATCTGATAATAATAAAGCCCAATAATAGAGAGTTTTATTTCATTCATTATAAAACTGTAAAATGAACACGTTTTCTGTGCTATTTTAAGTTCACAGGATCTTTACAGAAGAACCTGTTTTTCAGTTTCAACATGAGTTTGATTTGCTATAAGGAAACCTCATCCGACATTTAGAAACCAAAATGCTGATAGCATTTATTACGCTTCCCTGATGTATTTATAAAATGCATAAACACAAATTGTTCTTAAACAAAACACCCTTTCAGTTTTCATAAAAACTGTTTGATTTTCTCATAAACGGTATATATTAATTTCTATGCTACTTTGACATTCTTCTCCATGAGATATTAATGAGAGTTACTATATTCTCAGGAAAAATATGCTTCTGCTGATAAACATTTGATTCTTGGGTTGTATTTGTGTTCTGCAGTAGTTTGGATGGGCAAGTCAAAACCCTGGCTGGTCGTCTACGACCTTTACATTCTCCTTTAAATTCCATGCATTTGCAAGAGATGATGGAAGAGCTGATAGTGTCTACTGTTTATCAGCCACGATAATTAGAGTGGATACATTTTTGATTGTAGAAATAGTCTTGTAATGGATTTTTTTTTTCTGAACAGCTACTACTTCCAACATTTTCAGCGGTGCTCTGAATTTGAAGATTTAAAAAGGTCTGTGTCCAGAAAACACTTAGCCTCCTGAAAACTAGCTCAGCTTCAGCCGACAAACTTTTCTGGGGAGACGAAAATCAGTTTCTCTCCTCTCTGCACTGTCAGCCCCCAAAACGTGAAGTCTGTTCTCCTCCTATTTGCTGTCAGCCCTGGAGAGGGCTCGGCTGTCACCTCGGCAGTCCCCATGCATGCCCCCATGCACGCCTACCGCTACAGCCACAGCCAGACTGATGCTGCCAGACTGCAGTTCGGGCTCTGCTGAAGGCTCAGGATGCAGAAGATGCCATTGGTAGAGATAAAATGCAATAGGGAAAAGGATGACACTTCACTGGAAAACTGAGCGCTCAACAGTCAAGCAGAGCCATATTTAGGTTGCCCATATAACTTTCTGCTATGATGTGCACATTACTTACACGATCACTACTTGGATTCTCCATGCCATCCAAAGCCTAGCTTGTACAGTGCTCAGGTTATGAGCTAGCTCATCAATATTTTACTCCAGGTCTTTCAACTGGTGGCATTTGTCAAAGTCTGTAGTTAAATAGGATTACTTATTTCTGTGTGGTTCTCTAGGAGCTGGTCTGGGATCACAGCCCCAGTTCTTGCAGCCCAGTTCCTCACTTGGACCTTGAGCAGATACCATTGCAGTCACGGAGAACTGGGAGGTTTTGCTAGGTGCCGAGACCTGGGAGCCACCCGTCTAGTTCTGCTTCACTGGGGACCTACAACTGCCTCCTCTGGTTTTATACCCATGAAATGGAGACTAACATTGTGCTGTCTCTTCAACGGGGAATAACGTACTCTTGGAAGCAGCTTTATTTTTTCCCCTCAGCTCTTTCCAGTTGTCTGCATGCAAAGAGGTGGAGCAGCAGTTCTTAGAAAGCTGGCTACCGCTGTGTGCTGCTCTGCATTTTCAACGGCTGAATCAAATTAAAAGACAGCTAAAAATACATGACATTCACCACCAGCTCTGTTTGCCTGTGTAAACATTTGCTGCGGTTGCCCGAGGACTGTCATGTAACTCCAAAATGGCTGAAGACGACGGATCTGGACAGTCACTCCTGCCTCCAGCGCGGTACGTGAAAGTTGTGGCCTACACCATGGAAAAGTTTGATACCCTGGTACAGAAACACCTAATGTGTTTGGATATACAGAAATAGCCCGCTGGGCTCAGCACGGATCAGGGGAAGGCGAGACCGCCACTGCCTCCTTTGCAGTCAAACAGATTTCTGCCTCCTTGAAGGATCAGCTGCTTCCACACAACAAAAACAAAAGCACATCTTCAAAGAAACATTCCCCAAAGCGAAGCCGTGTTCCACAGCTGGCTTTTACTTCCCTAATCCTCCATCCCAGTGTATTTTTGCCAGTAAAAAGGGCTTGAGTCATTTCATTACATTTCTTACCAACACTCTCGTGCCAGTTCAAGCCCTCCTTTCCCCGAAGCCCAGGAGACACCGTGGCCAGGGCCCCCCACCTTCCCCGTGCCAGCGACACGGAGCAGGGGCTTCCTCCCTAGAGCCCCCCGCCTGCACAGGCACCCCACGTGCGCTTACAGCACAAGCCCTTGTGCACCTCTCCCTTTCTAAAAGGGAAACACTGGGGAAAGCGGTTAGCCCATGGGTGCATCAAACATCAGCGCTGGAGCCTCTGAGCAGACTCCAAGCTGAAGCTCTGCTTTAATGACCTGTGTTTGTGTTCTCTGCTGAAACCTAACTTGCCCGTGTTAGTCCCACCAGCTGCTTCCAATCTTCTAAATAGAAGGATTGCTCTGTGCTATAAACTTCAGCTTTCCAAACACAAGCATCATCTGTTAAGCCAAAAGCTATTAGATAGGATCCCTGAACACTAGGCTGGGAGTCCAACCAGCACAGGGCGTATCTTTCCTGCGTCAGCAGACACCTAATGTATTTTTAGTGCTGTCAGAAACAAACCACTCCTTGATACTCCAGAGGGGGGAAAAATCATTTAAAAGTGGTAGTGAAGCTAATATTTTAACAGACCCTTTCGAGAACTTGCCAGCCTCCTGGGGAAGCTTGTCAACATCTCCCATGTTAAATAAAAGCCACTTTAACATCCACAGGGGTTTTAAAGAAAAGCTGGAACATATCAAAGCTGCTGGGATGGCAAGCTTCATAACGTGCACAATACATCAACACTTAGAGACACTAAATCCTCCTCAGCCTCAAGGGAGCTAACAGCCCCCTGGAGTAAGCTCTTTTTCCTAACGTATCTCTCAA
This sequence comes from Pygoscelis adeliae, assembly GCF_000699105.1. Classification (NCBI taxonomy): domain Eukaryota; kingdom Metazoa; phylum Chordata; class Aves; order Sphenisciformes; family Spheniscidae; genus Pygoscelis; species Pygoscelis adeliae. Next base: position 13,057,337 of record NW_008824986.1, on the reverse strand, counting down.
ATGAACCGCTAATCTCCTCTCTAAACCTGACAGCTGTCCTGCATGCACTCAAAACCCCCTGTGCTTAAATCCTTCTATCGTTCTTGTTAAATGACTTGTTAGATCATTTTTCCTTTAATATGAAGAAAGAAATCTTTCCTCCGACTCTATACAAAGGCCTCACTGACCTGCTGTTGGCGTGCACAAGAGCGGCACCATGCTGCTTTGGCCCCGCGGGTTTCGGAGGCTTTCTGGGGAGGCAGCGATGTCCAGGGACACCGCAGCCGTGGCACACAGGGGAGCACTGCCCAGACAGGCTCTCCCCGTGTTGTGGTTTGGTGATCCAGAGCACCACGGCTCCGTCCCTCGGGAGCAGGGTGGCACGTACACTGGTGTTCACTACCACGGCTCCACAGCCCCGTATTTTTATATATATATTTACATATTGCCAGGAGCAATCCTGGGCTCCACAAACTCCTGCGGCCAGCGGGCGCTCCCATACCGGTCCCCCCGAGCAGATTACTCACTCCCAGCAGATCCGATGGCTTCCTGCGCTCAGAGCAGCTTAAATCTGTGACATGGCTTCTCGCTGCTCGGAGGGACTGCAGGAAACTTTCCCCTTCGCTGGGCAGAGTTTGGCCCGTGGTGTTGAATTCACGGTGCCAACAGCTATTTGTCACTTTTGCTACAGCCGATAGTTTTCCAGGGTTGCTGTGCAGCCTTGCCATGAGAACTCACATAAGACACCATCAAGAGAGCTATGGTCTTACACTGTCACAGTCCTTACAGGGGTTGCCAAAAGGGTAGTTTGGGATAGAGTCAGAAATAGTCCCAACCTCCAGCTGAGGACAAAGCAGTAGTTTTTCATGCAGTTCTCAACATTTCAAAGGAAAAACATTTTCAAAGAACACCGAAGTGCCAATGCTGCATCCTTCCTAGAAGCAGCTACTTATCCATTAGCTGTTCTTGACCATAGTTTTTGTTTACTGTTTGAAACTGATGAAAGAGTTTCACTGAGACGTCAATTTGTTCCAATATCAACAGCAGCATTCCCTACTCTTGCACCAGCACTGTGACATGCCACCCAACGAGCAAGGTTGGTTGAAGTCTGATGACACCTGACAGCTCTGCAGAGACCCAACCCGAGTCAAGCTGTTGAGTCTTTGCTCAACACCTGGAACGTGAGGGGCCATTTGCAAAAGTCTGGACAGGGAAAGCAGCAGAATAACTTTTGCAACATACCTTGTACACTTGGATTGCCGACGCACTCGAGCTCTGCCAGAGCTGTCACTCAAATAGAGGGTGCTGTTACTGCAGGGCTGGCGATGGGTATCTATCCTTCACAGTATTTTTCTAGTGTGGATATCTTTAATGCTGCTCCGTGTTCTTCATCACTCCCTGCATTAGGAGTGAGGGGAACAGGACTATTTTCCTCTCTGCCTGGGCTAATTACACTGCTATAGCATGAAGTGATTTGAAATTATTCACTCTCCAAGACTTCCTCTTAAAATGTCAAGAGAAGATGATGAGCGACAACAATTGCCCCAGGATGTGATGCTCGACCACTTTGACTGATCACCCTGCGCTGTTTCACTCATCTGTTACCTCTGCCATCCCACACTGGCTCCAGCGCTACCTGCAAGCACTCACCCCTCATGAAAATCGGGCCGTCCATTTGTGTTCAGAGAGGCAATGCCCCTGTGCCTCGCTGGACAGGCCCCAAAATGCTCCACTGAATAGAGAAAAGGCCTGTCACCTAACTGCGTCTCGGAGAAGGGCTCTAGGCTGAGCCTGACGCCACACAACTGTGAAATGTCCCTGTGGTCACCTGGTGCAGAACCGTGTCCCACCACGAGCACGGCTCCAGAACAGGACTTCTTTTGCAAATGTTTTCAGTACAGAAAGGAGCTCCATTTTCCAACCAGAGCATTCACGCTCTGAAATGCTGCTCCCAGCCGGCCCAACTCCCTACAGCTGTCCACATTGTTCCTTGGTGCACCCACGTCCCAGCCACTTCACGTGGCAGGAGAAGCGTATCAAGGCCTTGCGGTGCAGGGAGCCGGCCCCTCGGGAGGTATTTCTGATATCTGAGCTTATGAAACCTGCCGGTTTCAGCTGCAAACAAACCACGTTGTAAAGCTGTTTTACCTGCTGGGGGAAATCAAATCAAGGCCCTGCACAGGGGAGACAGATTTACTGCTGCCAAAACTCCACCTACTGTGCTCAGCCCAGCAGCTCTTACCAGGGGCTGGAAATTAATAGGATTTTTAATTGCGGCTGCCTTTTTAACTCCTCTTGCCCAAATGGAAGAGCATGCATGTGATGCTTCCCAGAGGAGGATCTGGTTTTGGAGGGCCAGACCAGATGGCAATCATCAGGGGCAAGAAAGGGGACTTCTGTCTCCCCGCCACAGCCCCTCGTCCAGCAGCGCGGCGGCTGCTCAGCAAGCACCCGTCAGAGGGGCGAGAGCTGGGCCACCGAAACCCAGACTTGTCAGACTCACTGGGTGGGGGCTGCGGGACACCTGCTGCCCATCCTGCTGTCCGGGGTCCCTCGCATGGCACCCTCTGCGTGCACCCGCCGCACGGGACGTGCTCGCAGCCATGGCCCGTCCCTTTCTAGCATCGAGTCTACCCGACCGGTTCCACACACCCAAGCAGCACTCAAGTGAGCGCACGTACCCCGTCTGAGACCCGATCCAAAACTTCTGTTAGCTTTAGCTAATAATAATCAAACCCACTTCTTAAGAGGGGTCCAGAGAAGAACCACCTCTGCCCCATACAACTTACTAGCACCTATGGGAAGGCACTTGTTGCCCTTAATGAGCTTACCCGCTACTAGTTGCTTTCCATTTTGGGTTGCATGTTACCAAACTTTTTTACCCTTGCATCGCTCTGCTGAAGATGGAGGAAAGGACCCGTCCCTGCCCGTGCAGGCGCTTTGCCCGCTGCGAGCGGCACCGCTCCCTCGCGGCGGGCCTGGGCTGTGCCGGATCCGGC
>NW_008824986.1:13031093-13052478 GCF_000699105.1 Pygoscelis adeliae | reverse complement strand
GCGGGGGCCGGGCGGGAGAGCTGTCCTCTTGCCTGTCAATAGCAGGGTATTTAGGTAGGGTACGACACTCCGCCTTTCGGGTCTTAAAGTAAACACCCGAGCAATTTCCTTTGCCGATCTTAAAACCGGGAAGCAAATCGCGATCAAACCTGCGCTCGGTTACTCGCTTGGTGATTAACACCTCCCCGAAATCGCAGCATCCTACCTGGCACGATGGGAGAGCGGTGCCGTGCCCCACGGCCACCCTTGAACCGTCCCACTGGTGAGCGTGGGCGGCGCTGGTCTGGCAGGCCCCCCGTATCTGATAGGCGGCTTTAGGGAAGGTCTGGCGGGAGAAAGCATCAAAGCGCTTGTTTGAAAACGTAATGGCTCTGGGCCGAGGTGCAGACTGAGCCCTTTCTGCTGAAGGAAAGGCAGCAAATAGGCAGAGAATAAGCTTTGATGCAGCTTGTGTTTGTGGTGGAGAATGAGGAGGTGATGGGAAGCCTCTGGACAGATGAGACCTGGACAAAGCAGACAGCCGTGACCGTAGCAGAAGGGTGGAAGGGGAGGTGACGTATTTTCAAGAGTTGAGAGAATGTGGCTTTAACTTATTGCAAGGTGGGAGGGAGCTACCCATGTGGTTAACAAATATCCTTAACACTACATAGACTATACAAAATGTAAGGTTGGTGCTGAAGACCTGGACCCTAGATGATGGCAGTTCCTTGGTACCGAGGTAAAGGGCTACGTTGCTTCTAATCCTCAAGAGATCAGAAATCACTTTTATTGTGACTCGGAGGTGGGATGAGGAGCAGCAGCAGGTTTGTAGTTTGCTTAGGAGTCCTCCGGAGTGGAAAGGCAGGTGTCCAAGTTCTCAGTGCAGAGAGGATTATGCTGTAGATGGCCTTACCGACACCTGGGACACGGAGGGGTGCTTGGTCTGTGAGGGTGGCCCTCCCAAAAGCAGGGAGGTGGAGAGCCTCGTTCAGGAACTGCTGGGGCATCACCAGGAGGATGAGAAAGGAGATGGGTCCTGACAGAAAAAGGGAATTAGGAAAGTGAGGGGTGACACAGGTTTGTGTGGATTCCTATTGATTAGCTGCTCAAAGGGGTGGGAGATGGGGGAGGAGAGGGGGAGAGGAGGACGGGGGAGAATGGAGCTGAAACACATGCAGGGTGGGCTGGGAAGGAGGGCCTGGGGTTCATTATTCATCGCTGCTTGTTGACTCACAGCTGTAGCAATTAGGAGGGAGAAACTGATTCTGTGTGGAACTGTTCTCTTAAATCTTCATCAAATGGCTCCAAAGATGGTGTCAGGTCTAATTACCAAATGCAAAGAGGCTTGCATTAAATAACACTTCATAGTGGCTGCAGCTAACCTTGTGGCAGCTACCCTCTCCTCATGCTAAATACCAGTTGTGTGTTGTCTCTTATTCTGTGGGGCTTGTACCACAAGCTCTTCCAAGGTGTTAGAGGTCAGATGTGTTTGGTTTCGTGATGCCTGGTCCACATAGGTTGAATCTGTACCCACCACACATTAGAGTCAAGCTCAAGTGTGATGCTATGGGAAGAGTTTTCTTCTGTACTTTTGTTACCTCCTTGTGGGAAGTTTGAAGATCAACACATAGGTTTTAATGCAGTTGACTGTTACTGGACACAAAAGCAAGAAAGATCTAAGAAAAGCTCTCTCAGGTGGTTTCTGAGGGGTAATTCTGGCAGGGCTGGACCGGAGGTGCTCCTCCCGGCGTTTGCGATGTACCCGCCCCTCCTCTCTGGTCTGTACATTAAGCTACTGTGTAGCAGCAGCCCTATTGCAATGCCTGAAATTCGTCAAGACACCAGAAGATCCCCTGCCTTGGGTGGCACTGGCCTCCTGCGGTGCCTGTTTCTTCCCTCTGCCTGCCTAGAGGAAAGCTCTTGTATCGGTGGCCTCTGCTGCTGCCTGTCGCTCCTGGTTCCTCTCTCGTCCTACACGTGTACTTACAGCCTTGCTGTGGAAAGGCCAAGGGCTGCCTCTCCTAGCCACTACACGGCATTAGGCGTCTGGTCAAAATCCTAACAGGTAAGGCAGTAGAGAACAGCTTCAAAAGACCAGTTGGGGGGGGGGGGGAACCCCAAACTATTCCAGAGAGGAGATGACAAGATTCAGAATCAGCAAAAGGCAGCCTGGGAGCAAGGCTCTTCAGTTACATGATCATGCAACAGAACAACTTGCCCTTTAAAATTTTGCCAAGTCAGTGTCTTATAAAGACTGAACCTTTAAGGACATTTGGGTTTTTTTTAAGTAAACAACTGTGATTTCCTGGGCACCAGCACACTCCTTGTGGCACTGAGTAAGCAGGCACATGCTTGTTCTTGGTCACTCTGAAAAGCTTGTTACAATAGATAGTGCTTATAGTTTGATTCCTTAAATCACTGAAAGCAATTTACATTAGTAACTTAAATCCTGGGAACAGCACATAGCTTAATCTGAAAGCAGCCCAGGTTGGGAGCTGTTACATGCTCCACAGAAGAGGTCTAAGAAAAGCAAGCCTGGTATTATTTTCATTTATTCTACAGGCATCTGCAAATCAAAAGATAACGGCCACTTGTTTAAACCAAGTATTTTATCTTCAGAGAATCTCTTTATTACAGGGAAATATTCCTAAGCATGTAAGTGATGGAATCTTTTCCACAGTGATATTTTGGTAAGAGGGGTGAACACAGAGTATTGGATAGCCTATGATCATCCTCAGTTGATACTAGTCTTGGCAAAAAGCAAGTCACTTCTAATTAAAAACTACTTTTGGATGCACAGATAACTTGATCCAGCTGAAGTCTGGTGAGTCTGTACCCATCTTTAGTGAAAGTTTTATCTGGACAGAGTTTGCTCTCAGTCTTACTGCTGACCGGAGTGCCTCAGGTAGCTGCCATAGGACTAAACCATCACGGCTATAAAATGTCTTTACTTCCTGTAGATGTGCCAGTTTGACCCACCAAATGTATAGGTTAATATATACTGGAGATAGTCTGCTACCAGTCACATGGGGAGGAAGATAATTACGTCTAATATGCCTGTAGTCTGGGCAAAGCAGAAGAGTGATATGCTAAATCTTCAAATGTGGAAAAAGATGCAGCAAAGCCAGTAAATTGTCCTCCTGCCCAAGAGTGAAAGGACTAACAAAGCTTGAATTGCAGCAGGGGAGATTTTGATTAGCAAAAGGCAGTGGGATAGCTTGTAGAATCTCCATCCTACCATAATTAAATGTATTAATAATTCTTTTTAAGAGCAGGAGCAGACAAAGCGTGGAGCATTTCAGTTCAAGGTGGTCCTGCCAAGGCAAAATAAGAATTGGGTGTTCTTGTTACGCCTACTTCTTGCAGTTCTGCAGTAAACCACACAGGATGGGTACTAGTACCTGAGTAACAGGTAGATTTGGAATCTTGTGTTTCGCTGACCTAACACCTTTACTTCCTAGGCTTACACAGTTTAACAGTACCTTTTAGTTACAGAAGGAAAACTTGCTTAAATGTAATGGTTCCTGTCAATGACTGCAGCCCAGGGACAATAAAACAACAAAGATGATAGATACATTTCATTTACAGCAAGACAAGACTTCTGGTACCCTTCCTGTCTGAGATTGCCTCCGGGCTGTCCACCAGCCCACCTGCACCGAAGCTCCCCAGTGTGCTCCCAGTCCTGCTCATGGCTGCACCGGGGCCCGTGTAACCACGGCTGTGACGCTCCTGAGATGCAGTTGTGGTTGTGCCCAGGCTGGGGTGGCATCACATCATTCATTGCCCTTGCCCTGGTCTGCCAATTCTCATCAAATACTGATTTTATTTTAATTTTTTAGAACAAAGGCACTTCAGAGAAACTGTAACCAAAATGTCTATACCCTACGTCTGCTGAGCACTGTGACAGCCCTCAGCCCTGCCACCAGCTGGGGGTCAGGCTCTGGGCTGCTCCCGGAGCAGGAAAGAAACTGAACTGTTCATGCCTGATCGCCTGCCTTGCTCCGCTCTTGGAGATGATTGGTTTTAACCGAGCGGCGTTGGCATCCATTTAACCGGCAGCAGCCTTAAGTCCTGCCTTCTAAATATAGCATCTGACAGTTTGTATTCTTCTACGGTTCACTGAAAATTTTAGATGTTTAACTGAAGATGACTCAATCAAACACAGCAATGCTTGACAGAGAATTCGTTTGACTTCAACATTTTCAGGTAACCAAACTTTGTGCTAATGTGTGATTATGGCAGTAGATGGAGGTTTTAGCTGTTGGGTTTGGTCAGGAGTGGGTTTTGATCACTGTAGTTAGCACTCCGTCTAAAAGGAGAGCAGTAAAATAAACACGCTGGCGTGTCTGTAAAGCTCACATCTTGTAGGTCTTTTCTCAAGCTGCCCAGTCCTGAGAGTTTTACACGTGTTGGCAACGTTATCACAATCTCAAATAGCGGGAGTTAAGAACACAGATTTGGGAACAGAGCTTTAGCTGGTGCAATGATCACTAACATTTATCGCCATGTAAAAATAGGTTTGTTTGGATAAAATAAAAAATATGTAACTGGATGTATAATCACTGTTTACGTCTCCCTGATGACTGGAGAAAGGCAAATGTTGCACCCGTCTTCAAAAAAGGCCAAAAGGACCATCTGAGAAACCGCAGGCCAGATAGATGGTGTCACTTCAGTCCCTGGGAAAATCATGGAGGAAATCTCAGAGCGTGTTTTTGGGCACATGCAGGAGAAGGTGAGCGGGAACAGTCAGCATGGATTTACTGAGGGTAAATCACGCCTGACTCACCTGCCTTCTACAACAAAATTAACTTTGTGGACAAGGGAAGGAGCAGTGGATGTTCTTCATCTCGCCTTTAGCAAGGCTTTCATCACCTCTCACATGACGTTCTTGTGCCCAAGTTAGGATGTTACAGCCTAACAGAGTCAGACAACCAGGTGGGCAGAAAAAGCGGTTGGCTGTTCAGGCTCAGCATCATGGCCGATGGGCTGGACTGCACCTGGAGTGGGGTATCATCACAGGGGTCAGTCCTGGGACCCAGCCTGACATCTTTCTCAAGGACCTGGAGGCTGCGGCATGCGGTTCTGGGTCCCATATTCCCCCCCATAGAAGGAGGACGTTGCCAAACTGGAGCAAGTTCAGCAGAGGGCCAGCAAGATGGCCAGGGGCTGGAGCACCCGCCTGGGAGGAAAGGCTGAGGGAACAGGGCTTGTTCAGCCTGGGGAAGGGAAGGCTTTGGGGAGACCAACGGCAGCCAGCCAGTACCTACCAGGAAGTTATCAGGAAAATGAAGTCAGGCTTTTCACAGCAGTGCATGAGCAGGAAGATGAGAGACAACAGGTAGAAGCCAAAAAGAGAGAGGGTTATGCTTTTTCACTGTGGGAGGAGTCAAGCGTTGGAAGAGGTTGCCCAGGGAGGTAGTGCAGTCTCCATCCTTGGAGGTTTTTGGAGGTTTTCATGACCGCACTGGAGAAACATGGTTCTGAGCAGCACAGTCTGACTTCCCAGCAAGAAGTTGGACTGGTGAGCTCCAGGGGTCTCACTTAACAGAAATGATCTTGTAATCCTGTGACACAGAACGTAAGGACAGCAACAGGTAGCTGAACAGCAGCAGCACCCGCTACCCCGAATCCAGGAGGTGCGCTCTGTTACTGGGCAGCTGCCATGCTCTAGTTCCATCCTTTATAGGACTGTATGAGGCACAAATAAACATTTTGTTTGTTTAGAAAACATGAATGTTCTGAAGGAATTCTGTGACTCAACAAGCAATGAAGTGACAGGCTCTAAAGGCACAAAGGTCTGGCCCTCAGAAGATGCCTACGAGAGCAAGTTTTTCCTGAGAAGTGAGTAGGACCTGGAAAGCTCAGAAGAGGACGGGAAAAGGCCAAGAGGAGTATTACAACTTTTGCTTACGCACATTAAAATTAAACCAGGTTTCTCAGGAAGAAACCATCCCAGGTGTTCTCACATTCTCCTTCAGCTGGTACAGAAACAGATATGCATACAGAAAAGAGTTGCTCAACAGCTGTTCTGCATTAACGTACACTGCAGGAAGTTACTAAAAAGTCAAGACGCTGTAGCAGCTAATTCCTTAAATTGTTTATTTATCATTGAAGAAACACACAGCAGCAAGTTCTGTGTTGGCTTCAGTATGACCAGATAGTTAATCGTTGTTACCGCACCCCAAAATTGAAGTCAACACAGCCATTACTACAAATCACTTTTTTTGGAAAGGGCAAGAATTGACCCTGAAGACAAAGAATTGGGGGAAAATTCAACAATTTCTCCAAAAGCACACATTTTAAATATGACAATATTTATAAATCTTTGAAAGGCATGAATTATCCAGTAATGGAAAAAGCAGTTGTGCTATTGGCAACAGAAAATACATAGCCATATGCTTACCAAAACACTTAAATTGTAAAAGCTTGAAGTTTTGTGGTTGTACACTCCAGCAGCATACGTTACTGGAACAATGACTGCAAAATGGCCTCACAGGTGTTATGTATTCAAGTAAATCTACAGAAAATATCCCAGTGTAGCTAATGCTCATAACGTTTATTGTATTTAATTCCAATTTAAACAACTTACTGAATTTAGATAGCGATAAAATACGTCTCAGAAACCGCCTGCCCTCAAAGATGCCTATGTAAATAGAGGGCTTTTATATTTTTTCTGGTTTTTTTTGGCTAATTATGGAAATTGATTTTCAATAATTATTTTCAATAATTCCACTGTGTGAACAGAGGTGTTTTCAAATGCATGTTCTGTAACGATAATACCCCATTCCAAATTAAGAAAGACTAAAAATGAAAAGGTCAGCCTGTTTTGGTGCGAGATAGAAGCATTACTCAAGACAGCTGTTGGGCTCACTTCTTTTTATTTTAGCAACAAATGACCCATGAAATAAGCATCATTTGAAATTTCAAAAACTGGCATTCAATTTCCAACCTTCTGCTGTGAGTTTTGTGCATGATCAATCTATATGAGTAAGTAATTCAAGCTCATGCTTTCATGTTACCTCAAAACACTTGTTAAAGAATTCCAATTCAGAATGTTTATAAGCACAAGTATAATCCGTGGATTTGATCAAATCAAAGCTAAAACATTGGTTAAACTCTGTGATTTTCACTTAACGTCGTACAGTGGTCCACCCTTCTTCATCTGTCTCATTTTTAGTACGGCGAAGGGGCTCACGCTCCTTTTCTGTTTTCCAGGAACCTTTCTCCTTCTCCCCATCTCTTTCTCGATCTTTTGATGCTGGTGGGGGAGCAGAAGCTGGAGGAGCAGCAGGAGCGGGAGCTGAGCGCCGAACTGTTTCACGTTCTTCTCCACGTTCTTCTCTCCTATCATCAGCACGGCGCCATGAGCTTGCTACAAATACAGAAAGACAATAAAACAACCTTTGTCACGCTCCACCAGCAGCCTGCAAGAGTTTAAACAAATATGCCCGGCACCGACAGTCTGATTTACTGATTCTCAATCTTGCCAAGAGGTAATACGATGATGATAGCCAAATGCACAGTTTAATTTTATAGTGAAGTAATAGACAGGAACTACTCAAGCCACTTTTCAGATTCAGGATTGTTGTGAGCAACCCAAGTGTCGTCTTTAAAAGATAATAACTGCAATAAGAACGTTCTCTTGATGTACATGGTTTTATGGTGTAGAAATACATGCTTATATTATTACCAGAATTAAAAGCACAAAAGCGTCTCCTTAGAAATGACTGAAGCCTGAAAACAGAAAAATCCTAACTTAAAAACACTTGTGGAAAACGTTTAGGCGTTCATTGTCTCAAAAGACAGCAAATTACTCTTCAGCCTACTGAAGTCAGAGGTATAAACGGCACTGGCTTACACAACTCCACTGGTAACGGCATTCACCATCCTTTACTGTATGAAAAATTGTTCATTTCCAGCGAAACGAACATTCCATTCTACCCCAGCTATGTGTGAACAAAGCTGTGTCAAATACCAAACCAGACAGTCAAATACCAAAACTTCCTGATACACTAAAACCAGTAACTCTCCACAGTGAGACCCCTCAGCCTTTCTGCCAGCTGAAGTCCCGTATGACGTCTTCTGTTCCAGTCTGCTCCCTGAGACCACCTGCCTGACAGCACCCTCCCGTGTTCAGGGAGCACCCACACTCGGGGCAGAGACTGAACGTGGAGAGAGTCTGAATGTGGGAACACCAGAATTGGAAGACGTGGTATCTCGGGCGAAATGTATTTGCTGTTACTGTATTTTCAGAACACAGCAAAGGATTAATAAATGTATAGAATTAAAACAGGATAATGTATGTAATTAAAATAGGTTATTCATCGAAGTCAATACCATTAATAGTGTGAAACCTACAAGGCCTTGTTTGGAAATATTTCCCTCACATTTTAATGGTTTTAAGAAATGAGCCAGAAATTACTTTCTGGGACATCTATCTTGATAATTTAAGGACAAGAATTTCATTCACCCTGAACATAATCCTACTATGAAAACTGCATACTTAAAATGTTATCCTTCTACTGCAGATGTGAAATGCTACTATGATGGCAAAGAGTACAACTAAAAAAAGTTAAGATTCGAGGAAAAATTCTCAACTACGCTAAAGCTTCTTTCTATTATTTTGCTTGTGCAAAGGGAGGTTAAGTGGCTGAAAATATAACTTATTCCCATTTTACCACATCCTAGCACTGTCAAGAGAACCATGAAGGCCCTATAATGAATGTAAGCCTTTAGGAACACTAAAATAAACATACGTTCTTCACGGTCAGATCTGAGTGGTGGTCCTCTTCTGAGGGGTGGGTCTCTGTCATCAGCACGTCGATCTCTCATGTCACGACCACCTCTGTCCCATTCTTCACGACGACTTGAATCTCTCCAGCTAGAAGTTTCCTCAGCTGGTCCTCTTCTCCAACCAGCGTCATCCCTTTTGGCATTCAAAACGTAAAATAAGACTAAATGCTAAGATTTTACCTTTGCTATGGAAAGAAGCAATAATAAATCACAACACAGATATTTTTCAGGCCCAGCGGGTGTCTATTTAATATACTGACACACTTCCAAAATGTCTTCTGTTTTTCTGGAGCCTAACATGAAATTCTCTTGATAACAGTTTGGTTTTTATATTTTATAAAACTGTTTTATATATTTTAAAATATATTTAAAAGCAATAAAGCATTTTGGGATTGCTTCTGTAAACAGTTAACGTCTTCTTAAAAATAACAAACCAAAAAGCCCCCAAAAAGCTGCTATCCATTTACTGCCTTAAAGTGCTTAATTTCATACAAACCAACCACTGTTCCTTTCACTTGGCAATGTCACATTATTTCTTTATCAGCAGGGCACTTTTTTTTTTTTTTTTAACAGACACATTCCAGAAGTATTTAAACAGAGAAGTCAAACCTGGGACGCCTGAAACGATCATCTCTATCAAAATCTCTCTCTCTGTCAAATTCACGGTCTTTCTCATTTTCATCACGATCTTTGTCTCTATCCCATTCACGGTCTCCTGTAGGTCTGGAGTCTCGGGGAGGCCCCCAGCTATCCTCGCGAGCCTTTTCTCGTTCTCTCCATCCCCCTGTAAGTAAGAAACACAGTCAAAGGAATTTGTGACTGACCTCTGATCTCTCTGTAGACAAGAATCTTTCACTTCCCTCACAGAAACTGGTTCTTCAAGTTTTGATCCCTGAGGATCCAACTCAAGATGCTTGTAAAAAGTGCGCACACTGAGTGGGAGCCATAGACAAAACACTGTAGAAACTGCTTAATATTAAGACAGTAATATATACCTCATCTATCAGGACTGCCTGTAACAGTTTAGCAGAGCTGATGACACCCTGCAGTTTTCAGTCAGAAACCACAAACTCCTCAAGGGTCTTGTGCAAAACAAGTGCAGGAAGAAGTAAAGGGAGTAGCTTAGACAGCAGATTCCTTTGTGAAAATCGACAAGTGAAGAGATTTTAGGCAAGCAAAGTTTTTAATAACTTACTGCTTTTTAAAGCACTACTTTAAAATATGACTATCGTTTACCATCTACTTACACGGTGCATGCTGCAATATTGTTCAGTTATTTATGAATGGGAGTTCTTTATTATGCAGCCTGCTTTTTCTTTAAATAGGAAAAAGGAAAAAGCTATTGGAGTGTGAGCATCGAGATTGATGGTAACTTTTCTACGGGTTTAGATTACAGAATTAGCATCCTTAAAAGTTGATGTGGCGCCTGTGGATAGATAAATCTGAATAAAAAGAACCAGGAAATCAAAATCATATCTAACATTTAAACGTCATCAGCAGTTCTGAAAAGAATCAGAAACAGTTGTAGTAGTCAGTCACCATCAACAAGACTTAAGACTAGAAATAAACTATACAAGAATAGGATAATTCAGATTGTAAGGCACCTCAGAAGGTCACCTAGTCCAAACTCCTGCTCAAAGCAGGATTTTCAAGGTAGACACAAAAGCAAAAAAGGAATGGTAAAAACAGGAGTATCTTTGTACACAAAAGCAGCTTATCAAAACCAGACCCACTTGAATGATGTATCAAAATCCTCCTCAGCAGGAGGTTAATTTCAGACATATAGAGGAGGCAGAGAAAGAGACCAAGGTGTGCTAATCTAGTGAGAATTTTTCTCTCCCATCATGAGCATTCAGGTTTTGCACATAGGTAAATTACTGTGTGACCTTTAGATATCTTCCAGGCGAGCAACAGACACTGCTGCCTTTTTTTTTTTTTAATTCAACTAAATCAAAAAGTTTAATTATACTAAATAAAGGAGTGTCCACATTAGCCAAATTAATCCAGATGTTTTCAGAGTTGATTCTCCCATCTCTGGCACCAAGTACATTACATCCATTATGTACTAGGTTAACACATGCTTTGGAGGTTAGATTATTATATTATTATATTTTACCTGGTTTACCAAATGGTCTCCAAGGACCCGGCCTTGAATCATCACCGCTACGCCATGGACCCCTGTCATCATCTCGTCTGGAGAGCCTGTCATCATCTGCGCTACGCCATGGTCCCCTGTCATCATCACGCCTTGACATCCTGTCGTCATCCATCCCGCGCCTGGGACCCCTGTCATCATCCATCCCGCGCCTGGGACCCCTGTCATCATCTGCTGCACGCCAGCTGCCCCGGTCATCATCCAGCCCACGCCTGGGTGGCCTGTCATCATCCAAAGCCCGTCTGGGTGGCCTGTCGTCGTCCAGCCCACGCCTGGGTCCTCTGTCATCATCTGCTGCACGCCAACTGCCTCTGTCATCGTCCAAGCTGCGCCTGGGTGGCCTGTCGTCATCCAAAGCACGTCTGGGTGGCCTGTCGTCATCCATTCCACGCCTGGGACCCCTGTCGTCATCCATTCCACGCCTGGGCCCTGTCTCGTCATCCATTCCACGCCTGGGACCCCTGTCGTCATCCATTCCACGCCTGGGACCCCTGTCGTCATCCATTCCACGCCTGGGACCCCTGTCGTCATCCATTCCACGCCTGGGACCCCTGTCGTCATCTGCAGCCCGCCAGCTCCCTCTATCATCATCCAAACCACGCCTGGGCGGCCTGTCGTCATCTAATCCACGCCTGGGTGGCCTGTCCTCATCCCCTTCACGCCTAGGTGGCCTGTCCTCATCCCCTTCACGCCTAGGTGGCCTGTCCTCCGTTGATTCCATAGAAGGACGTTCCTTTTCTTCTGCAGCACTACGTCGGGGCAGATCATCCCCTCGTCGTGGCAGATCATCCCCTCGTCGGAAAGGTCTTTCATCATCCCTTGCTTCTCCTCGACGCCAATCTCTACAAAACCATAGGGAATAAGCAAAAAGTAGAAGCTGACATCCAGGAAAGCTTTACATATTAGATCGACAGTATCAAACCCCTCAAGGCCGTTTCTGAATGCATCCATTTGATGTGTGGCTGCAAACACATTTCAGAGCTTGCAGTTTTCAAATGCACATGTTCTAATTGCCTTCATTGCTACGGGAAAGTGGTAGGTCACCATCCCTACAGCTTCAGTAAAGACTGAACAGTTTCTCATCTCCTTCAAAACTACACTTTGAAGGGGATAACTACAGTCCCTTGTTGGTAATCTGCTGCAACACAACAGAGAAGAGGTTTGGCTTCTATACCAAGCCTCATCTGACAAAGTCGAGCTCAGTCTCAAAGAACCAGTATTAAAAAAAAAAAAATCACAGCCATCAAGTATCTCCCTTCTTCACGCATATGCCAACCCTACAGTCCAATCCCTGTTTTCATATGCTTTCACACAGTTCCAGCCCAACAGATTGGCAATACTTTCACTGACAAGCATCCACAACTCGATACAGCAGGACAATGCAATAAACTCATGACAATCCACTGCTACTCCCTGATGGCAAGCGGTGTGCGCCAGGCCCTGGCAGGCTATCACTGCTTGCACCGACTCTCCTTACTAGGATGTATGTGGGAGGTAAAGAATTGGGAAGAATTTTCGCTGGGCTATTTAGTCATCAGTTCATCTTTGAGATGGGAGAATGCAATTACCATTGAGCTGTGAGATAAAAACAAGACACGGAGATTGTTAACTTCCATTTAGACTCAAATTGGGTAATCTCCTTTGCAAAATCTTATTATTTTGGTGTAAAAGACATGTAGAGAAATGGTTATAAATTTCATCAAATGGACAAGTATTTAATTCATTCATACTTAGGCACCGTTTCAGGGGTTTAGGATTTTTAAATCTATTTTTTAACTATTACTACTCTAATTTTTAAACTATTACTTGCAGGTGAAATTATGCCTCTGTTTTTACATTTTTTTTCTCATTTGACAACTTTAATGTTCATATTTCAGCTTTTGTCCTTCTTTCCCTCTTCGAAATCCTAACTCCCACTTTAAAAGTTTACTGAAATTAAGAGTCAAACAGCATCTGATAAATTAATAATAGCAGAGGGATGCATGCATATTAAGACTACTATTGAATGGCAGTCACTGGTAGTAATGCAATCCAGTTTCTATTATATAACCCATTTTTCAATAACCTCTAAACCCCCTCCCCCCCCCAGATCTATGACAGCTGAAAGCATGCAGACAGCTTTACCAAATAAAGCAGAAATTTGCTGGCAAAGTTCACACTATAGTGTCTACCACTGTTACAGGTTTATAACTTTTTTTTGCTTGTCTTAACTCAGGCACAAACAAGCACAGACATAAAATAGAGGTCAACTCCCCTTTTCTATACATTTTGGCTTTTTAGTATTTCTTGACCATAAGCACATAAGCATTTGTTGATCCTTTGGGATAGCAATCTGTGGCAGTAATAACTCTAATGAGCTGTGCTAAGTATGACAGCCTGCAGCACTGCCCCACCACTTTTAGTAAATACCAGGTCTATATTAGTTGCCATTTCATTGTTTCAATGAGCAAGTATCGAGTTCCTGACAGCGTTTTACAGATTGTCTGTGATCTAGAGAAAGAACAAGAGGTACCGCCATAAAATGACTTTTTCTACTAAACCAACGGGCTTTCAATTTAACTCCTACATAGCACTTTTATATTAACCTCTTTTTCCTGCAATCACAGTATTTGTAATATTTTTTATATCAGGATTGACTTTTTTCTCTTGCTTATAAATTTTTATTACCTCATTAGTTTTATTTTCCTCTTTCGTTTCTTATGATAACTACCTTTCTTGTACAGTGAAGGAACAAAGCAAATACTCACCGTCTAGTCATAACTCATAAAAAAGCCACTAGCTGTCCAAGAGACAGAGCGCCCTTGCTGGACTCTTCTGCCTTTCTGTAATCTGTTTTTTCTTGGAACTGGAAGCATGGTATGGAAAAGACTGAGAACACTGGAACATGCTGGTCACCTGGAATCCAGCGCTCTGGGGATTGCTGCATAGTACAATTGGTTGCTCCGTGACTGTAAGGACCTGTGTACCAATATGGCATGTATGCCAGGACTGTGCCATTTCCAGGAGAAATTGTCTGCAAGACAGATTTTATAGCTTCTCTCCTTGTACTAGCATCCATAAGGACTTTTTAATGCATAAATCCCATAGCTGTACTTACAGCTAGATACATGCTGTAAATTAAATCCGATGCTCTGTCCTCTGTGTTACTGCCTTTATCACTCGACTCAGAAATACATTCTGGAATTACTTTACTCACTCACAGTTAGGTTTGCACTGCTGTCTTTGCATCCAACACATTTTCCCTTTAGGGTGAAAATCCAACTGAAGGTAGACTAGGGGCTACTAAAGAATGCAGAATTACACCTTTCTTCTGCAATTATGTCTGAGCATCATCACTTTTACTTTGTTATTTCCTGAGTTCAGCAAAAAGAAAATAATTGAGAAACACTGCTTTACTTAAAATTCCATACAGATATTAATTTTGACTGCTATCAGTATTTCCTTTTAGTATTCCTCAGTATATTCCTTTTAGTAAAAGAGAGAAGGAAAGTTTTACCAAACATGCTACATAATAATAATAAAAAAAAGCCTAATTTTAACTCCTCAGCAGTTACTTGGCTCAATTTCTACAAAAGTTGAATGAGAAATGGCTAAGAAAACACTTATTCAGAAAAGCCCTATGCTATAATGATTAAAAAATGAATATGGGTCACCTGTATCATTCTGTTGCGGAAAAAAAATATGTCATTGAAGCATACAAATAGATGCATTAAACACTTCCGCAATATGTTAATAGTTAAAGGCTTCACCCAGGATAATTTTTGATTATGCAATTCATGAGAAAGTGGATCACTACCAAGAATGGCAACACAGCTTTTAAGGAAAGACTGAAAGACTACTTTGTTTATCGAAACATCATACTCTTCAAATATGTTGGAAGAAATTACTAGAGAGAGAAAGAGTAAATTAGTTTGCTTCCACTGGAGTCAGAGTAAGCTGTAATGGATTTAAATTGCTGCACTGGAAATTAAGATTAGACATTTACAAAAATCTATCTACCTGGAAGGCTAATCAAGCAATAAAACATACTGCCAATTGGAACAGGCAGCGGTATCTCCATCAGCACAGGCTTTTAAGAACAACTAGACGTGCGCCATCAGAAGTATTTTAGGTACAGCTTATAGGTACAGTAGCAGAACAGAGGGATGGACAAAGTAAAAGATCTTATTTTCTACAACTGTATAAACAGTCTTCATTATTAGTGAACATATCCAAATCTCCTAAAATATACAGAAGTGAACAAGGGGTTTTTGTTTGTTTTTTTTTTTTAAAGTGCAAAGTACCTTCAGAATATTCTTCCTTCAAAAATCCTTCCTTCTCAGTTCAATACAGTCTTTCAGAACTTCAATTTAGTTTATGGCACATACTTTCTGCTCTGTGACTCACTCTGGGACTTGAATAGTTTAAGACTGAATTTTGACTTCACGATTCTTGTATATTACTGTCAGTTTTCTAAATGGAAAATCTCAAACAGTTTCATCATCCGGGAACCCTGCATTTGTTTTATCGTCCTTCCCCATTCTGTACTTATACAACTGACACCAATGTTTGAGTAGGACAGACATTTTTAATCTAAAAAAGAAACCAAGTAAGCAAGTTGTTTATCACATGCAGAAGGTGTCTGCTGGCTTTCACATATCTAAGCTAAATAAAACAGGAATGTTCTCTGAATGCAGTTCCAAGATAAAATCTCTCTCATTCTGAGATCCTTACAAAGCAATTTTTTAATAGTAACTTTCAGAGATGTAAAGGCATGAGATATTACTCAGTGCAGCTTTAGCAGTAGCAATAAAAAGGGAGCCTACACATTTTGAGCCCAATACAACTGGTGCTTAGTAACCCAATGATTACCTTTCCACTGGTGCTCGTCGCCATTCAGATTCTGTCTCACCACCTCTTCTCCAGGAGCTTTCAGACTCCCTATCACCCCAACGAGACTCCTGTATGTCAAAAGAAATTAGGAACATTCTCTCTGAATACTTTAAAATGAAGATTTTCAACATATAATTTACTCCTTTCAGAGCATAATATGTCATTAAAAACTCACTTGTTACATTGCAGAAAATACTGAACTATTGGGACTTTGAACAACTTAAGTATGGTCTTAACTGACTATTGTTTCTGGCAGAGTTTAAAATCATATGGTCCCCTTTGTGACACATACTTTACTAATAGGGTAGGATACATGCAAATACACTAAAAAGTTTATGAACAAGTGTATGAACAATAGCTACATTGAGCCACAGCTACCACCTGTTAACACAAAAAAGATGTTAACAGTTTCACTTTCCTGCTGCTTAATGACAGTAGGAACGAATTCAAAAAATGATTTGGTTTTGTGCTTTCTAATCAGATCAGAAAGTGTAACTGAATAAACTGAAAGCTCTCTGTAGCAGAGACCATTTTGTTCCATGTTTATACAACACTAACATGGTACCTCAATGCACAGAACAAGTGAGGTATTTGTGATTCACACAGGTTACTTAGATGCAGGGCAGAGCAATAATCAATTTTTTTTTTTTTTATAAAGGTAAAATGTCTCTCCCCATTGCTGGACAAAGACAAACCACTTAAACTATTTCTAACACAGTTGTTTATTCCTTAACTCCACCACAAGAAGCGTATTAGGTAAACCATATAAAATATCTGATTTCACACACTCACACAACCTCTGGTTTTAAACTGCTCTTTGAAAAGTGTTTTTATTTGTCAAAGTCTACGCTTCAGTATGGAGAAATACACAGGTTGCACAACATCTCACATATCCACTACTCCATGAGTGTCTACTCTAATGTTTTCGACAACGTGATTGTAGAAATGACCCAAACAAACAAGGATGAGCAAAGAAAGGATCCCATAACTACAAATGGCATTTTTCAAGTGGTACAGATATCTTTCTCAGAACCTGAGCCGGCTTTTCTGTACAATCAAGTGCCCATGGCTAGGAGTACCTCTTATATGAAAACTACCAGTGATGATAGTCTATCAGGTAAATAATCAAAACAATTTATACAAGCTCTGACCACTTATCTTCACAGTGTTACTCAATGAAGTATGCATTAAACAAAGACAACGGCTATGGTGGATGAAATTTAAAACTAGTTCTCTTATTGATAAGCTCTGAAAAAGTGGGAGCATAGAAGGTTTGTGGTACTTATTTAAATTTTTTTTAAATCATTAAACATTTATTTGCAAATAACGTTCACTTTGTTTCCTGTTGGATTGGGATAATGATTTTCCCTAATACTTATATTTGTAAATGGACAGTTGCACACACCTCTTGTTTTTATGTTATGGCATATTTCTTATATGCTGTATGCATATAAGCATATGCTTTTATGTTTAGCCTGGGATTTTCCTTCAGTATCTACTCTAATTCCCGACTTTGGCATGAGTCACTGTACTTGCTTCCAACATAGCTTTCCTCTTTTGCATTAAAGAAAAATTTATTCAGTATTTATTTTCGTCTTTATTTGTTTAGGTTAACAGCTTGGAGATCTTAGTAGTTTCTTTGTTTTGCTTTATTACTAAACTACAGACTCCAGATCCTGATAGTGAGTGGAAACTAAGTGACAATCACTTAACTATTAAATTAGCCACTTAGGCTAAATTTTTTTTTTTTTAAGTTGTAGCATATGGTTTTACAATGCTACCATCTTCTTCCAAATAATCTACAGAAGGAGCAGTCAAAAAGAAAACAAACCTGCAAGTATTTGCCTACCTTTCTTGAAAATGGGTCATCCAGACCTCTCCTTTCTTCTTCTCGACGCGCTCTCTTTCTTCTATCTCCATTTCTTTTTCACGTTTTTTCTTCTCCAGTTCTTCTAGCTTTTTGACACGTTCCTGGTATTCACGTTGTTCCTGCTCACGTTTCTCACGCTCAATGCGTTCCTTTTCCTCACGCTCTGCAGTCAGAAAAATAAATAGAACGTATTACCAAAATAAATTCCGTTACTTTGCTGTATCCACAGAAGGGTTACAAAATACAATCTCTCCCCTTTGACTACCTAAAAAAAAGGCAAGCAAGCATTTCACAGGATGTGTTTAACCATAGAATCTGTTTTCTGGAAGTATCCTAACTCCAAAGCAATAGGAAAAGAAACCTTGATACATCCATTAACCTGACATCCTGAACAACAGCTGCTAGCGAGGAACGAAGAAAACGTTCCAATCCCCGTACGTTTATTCGATGTACAGACCACAAATGTGCCAGCTAAAATATCAGTAACTACCTCAAACATGGTAGAGGATCCCTTCCTTAGAAAAGGTCAAACAAAAAAAATGAGCTAGCAGTGTCAGAAACTTGATATTCAGGACTGCTTGGGTTTTGTTGGTTTGACTTTTAAATATTGCATGATTATGAACTCTGACACATAAAATCTTCATCCACCAAGTGACAAGTAGGAAAGAAATTTACCTTACAGGATATCTATCACCTCTTCTCTTCTAAAGCCTTGAAACGGGCTACCAGACAAAGCAATTCACAAAGAAAGGTGTGTGAGTCGCTTACAGTTCTTGAGTTCTTGATCTGACACCAATGTTTCCTTTCTATTCTCTTTAAAATGTGCACAAACAAGTGGCCAGAACTCAAACTAAACGACTAAAATCCAAGATTCAATTTTTCACTAGCCTCCCTTACTTCATCTCCTCCTCTGTTCATGTCTGGGAGATGGGGAGGGCAGGGAGCACTCATGTGCTTTCATTTTCCCTTCCTCCTATAAAGCTCTACCTTCATCTCTATGCTGCACGTGTAAGCATTCAGAAGGTACATTAGGTAAAATGCAAAGGTACGGTATCTAATAGCAACGAACAGAGCCTTCACTGCTGACTGAACATGAAAAGACTTCCTCCAATATAGTGAAACAGGGAAACCAGAATTTAGCTGCGTACACATCTAGAATGGGTCAAGGATGCAAAAGGTAAAATAATCATGTTCTCAATTATACCTTTAAGCAGCTGTTCTTCTCGTAATCTTTGCTCTTCTTCCTCCTTCTCTCTGTAATAAGTAATGCGTCTCTCTTCTTTGCGTTGTTTCTTGCGTTCCTCCAAACGATTACGCCTCTCTTCTGCTAACCGTTCCTGGAACTGCTTGAGTTTATCCTGAAATACAAAGAATACACATGAAACCACCAGAATTGTAACTAGACAGTTACACAAATTGCTAAATAAAGCTGCACAGAAACACAAACCAACTGCAACATATCCAACTTTGCTCCACTGAAAAACAACTGTTTGTTTGCCATTTCAACCTTTTCTGCAATAAGTTTCGGATAAGGGAATATACTCCTACTTAGAAGAAAGACAATCAGCATGCACAATTTTAGTCCCTCACCTGCTTTTTCAAGAAAGTAAATACATTACCTAGAATTATCTATAATGTTGCAAAGAATCATATGCAGTTACTTAACATGTTAAAAATACATCTTTTGCCTTTTTTTTTTTTTTTTTAACCAGTACTTACTGCAACATAGCCAAGTAATCAAAGCTACAAACAGCCTCAGCAAACATAGAACTTTAAAAATGTAGAGCAAGGAAAAAAGGCACAGTTCTTTCCCTGCTCTCGTGGTGTGATTTGTTATTAAAGTTTGCAAACATAAAACATAACTTGAAGTACCAAATACTTGGACTATCAAAATAATTTCCAGATTCAAACAAAAGGATCAAGAAAGCAAGAGACACTTATTTCTATCTATTTCTCAGCGTCAATATTATTGTCAGGATTATTCCATTGCCACAGTAAGTCCAAGATACAGATCTGTATCTGTACAGATACAGCTGGCTGCTCATATGCTACCCAATAAGCTGTATTGAAATAAATAATTTAATTATCTTTTAGATAACTATTTTCCATGTAAGCTGTTCCACAAGTTGTCAAAAATCGTAAGCAATAATACCTAAGAATGGGTGCAAGTTTGGTTTTGGGGGTTTCTGGGGTTGGTTTTTTTTTAGTCAAAGGAGAAAATAAACAATTCCATCATTCTGAGCCATTCTAGATACTAATTGTTTCTAGTTTTCATGAAGAATCACTGGATCACGAGTTTAGTTCCCCACTTTAGGTGAGTATTTTATTACAATACCATATCTCATGTACCTCGTAAACGGTTCGTCGTGATGCTTTGAGCCTGGCTTCAAATAAATCTCTATCCTCCAACATCCTTGAGAGTCTGTTCTTATGCTCAAGGGCTTTCTCGCGCTCCAACTGCAAAGTGGTGATCTAAAAATAGATAATATAAAAAGTATTACAAAGTAAAATCTTACTATACATTTGTATTCAATCTCCCTCAGCCACTAGAAAGAGAAATTATCTTTTCCTCTTTCAGATCCAAGCCAGAAGAAACTGCTGTCCACTAGCACAATGAAATTGCAAAGTTAACACGTTATTCTTCATACCAACTTTTTCTGTTCTTCCCTTGAACTGAGCTGGGAAAAAAAGACAGTGCAAACCCACTATTTTTCATTCATTGATAATGGATTTTATCACCTGAACAAAAAATTCTTACCCTTTCTTCTTCCTGTTGTTCCCACAGCTCCATATCATGCACTCTTTGCTCCTCATATGCAGTCTTTATTAAAGGAATTTCTTCTAAGCGCTTCGCTCTTTCAAAATAGTCAATCTAAATAAAGATAACACACCTTTAGCATGTCATAATGCAAAGACCAAATCTGGAAGACTTCAGCATGCCCCAAAGAAAACCCCAGTATCTGAAGGCTTCTCCAATATATCTGATATATTATTGTTACATAAAAGCAACCATGTTGGACCACAAAGGTCCACCTAGCCAAGAACCTACCTCCACCACTGGCAACTAAGCGGACTCCTAGGCAAGTATGCAAGAATAGAGGCAGGCATATATACAATACTCTCTCAGCATCATCAGTTTTCAGCTCCTGGGATTTCCTGTGTTGAAGTTTTTTTGTATTTAGTAGGCATTGGTGGATTTTTCCTCTTGTCCTTTTGAACTCAAAGAAGCTTTTCATATACAACATTATACTTTGGAAAGAACTCCTGTGCGTCTATGGCTGACAGCATGAAAACCCACCTTCTACCTACCAACAGTTCTGAACATGGCTCCTACTAGCTTCATCTGATGCTTCCTAGTTCACTACCCCTTGCAGTCAGTGCAAGAACAACTGCTCCCCATCATCAGCTGTTACAACAGGTATGCTCTTACAGAGTGCTACCACATCCTCTCTCCAGAAGTCTTTCAGATGTAGGGGTACTAATTTACACAGGCATTTCTTACACAGAAGCCAATCCACAACATTGATAATTGTTCTTGGCCTCCTCTGAAACTTCCAGTTCAACCGCGTCCTTTTTGAGATAGACTAGAACTGCACACAGTGCTCAAGATGCAGAACCACCAAGTTCTCATTGCTGACTAAGAAGGTTGAGTTTGGAGCCCAGCATTTAATATGTAAAGCTAAAGACTGGGGGATACTTTTTCCCCCCCTGCTTTC
>NW_008824986.1:13011196-13031069 GCF_000699105.1 Pygoscelis adeliae | reverse complement strand
CATCATTCAAAGACTCTTCCTTTTATCCCACAGCTGCTAAGTTTTCTTTGGTGAAGAAGTCTGTAAAAAGCTTTTTGGAAAATCCAACTTAGTTACACCAACCAGATCACCCTTACCCATACGTTTGTTTTGACAGCTTCAGAGAACTCCAAGAGGAAGCCCTGGCTTATAATTCTTTTATAGAAGCTGTGCTGACCTTTCCAGGTAGATCATATTTACCCAGGTGACAGCTAATTCTACTGCTAAATTTTCTACTACTTTGCTCAGGTTTACAGGCCCACAGCATAAAATATCCTCATTGGAACCTTTTTAAGTAACTTGCCACTTTCTAGTAACAGGCCAGTTTTAAGTGACTTGAATTACTAACTGTATCATATAACCTCTGTTTCATTCTTGAATACTGTTGGAAGTCCTGGCTGAGTTTCACCTTGCCCAGGCTATATATTTCTGTCTACTATGACAACATGTTCCTCACACTTTTATAGTCACCCAAGTTTCAGGCAGATCCTATTCTGCCATCTAGAAGGGCTCTAGCAGTGGAATTTCCTCTGTTTCACTGAGGACTAATACAGCTAAGTAAGTTTAGCTTCTCTGTAATGGCCTCACCTTCTGTAAACATTTAATCTTCCTTGAACGTTTTCCAATTACAAGTCTTCCCAACTAAGGCTTAGTTCACATACAGCTTAAGGGTCCTTTTTCAAATCAACTCGACTAATTAGAACAGATTTGTGCACTGATACTAGAAGCTCAGCTGTTTTTTAACACATTTACTTTTTTTAGTTTCATACAGTAACATTTTCAACACCAATATTATATACGCACACGCGTGTGTGTGTATGTGTATGTATCAATATAGGAGTTCACAATCACTAACACAAGCGTTGTACAGACATGGTTTTGTACCCTTCCTACTTTATACCTTTTTCTCCTGATTCTTCAGACGTTCCTGGAGTTCCTTCTTTTCTTTTTCAAGCTGTTCAACTTGTTTAGCCATAATGAAATCAGGATCCAACTCTTCAAGATCCTACAACCAAGTAAAGTTATCAAGACAAAATAAAGCAAACATTTTTTCTGTTATAAATGTGGTTTGTTTATTTATTTATTAAACTTCTCTGCAGTTTTCCCCTTATCTTTTAAAGTAATTTGCTTCAGAAACATTCTCAGTTTCTTTTCCTCTCTTCTGGGTAACTTGTATTTTATTTTTCAAGCTCTCTAAAGGATTTGTATCTTCATTTTTAATTGAGAGACAGTCCAGGTACTACAAAATGGGCTCTGGAGGTTTTTTCTGTATTTCAGATATTGTTTAACAACAAGAGGAAAAAACCCAGCTGGACTTAATTCCTCCAGGTAAAAAAAGGTCCTATCCAAACTCAGTATTAAGGTTTACTTACACTGTTGAGCAAATTAAATATTTCTGTGTCAAACTGCCTGTCTCATTTTTAAGAGAGACTGTTCGTAAGACCAGTTACAGTACAAAACCAGTAAAGAACACGAAATTCAGGCAGCCTAGAAATGTAACACCAAAAGCATAAAAAAATAACTCAAAACTTCGATAATAAATTGTCTACCTCAATATCAATATCTTTAAATGCTTTGGCTCCCAGTTCAGTCTTCTTAATCTGCTCCAAGCGCTCACGAACAGTCTTCTTTTTGATTTGTTCATGCTCTTGCAAGATACGCTCCTTCTCTCTTTCCTTTGCCTCCTGGCGCAGTCTCTCTTCTTCAGCTTTCCGGACTTTTTGTAATTCTGCTTCACGTTGTTCCAGTTCTTCTTTTTCACGCTGAATGTTTAAACTTTCAAGGCGCTCTTTTCTTTCCTCTATCGTTTGACGACGTGCAAGAATACGCTGATGCTCCTTCCTTGAATTTTTTAGGAAGGCAGTGACTGCCAGCTGATGTTGTTCTTCCTTCTCTTGCTGAATTTAAATTAAGGATAAGACAATGATGTAAGTAGCATCTCTTTAAAAAGGCAGAAAGCATAGTAAATGCCTCTCAAGGAAAACTCCAAACTTGCCAACTGCACAGAAATACAACTGTAATGGCAAATCTAAACACTCATCCAAGTGCCGTAACAAGGTAGTAACAACTGACTAGAACCACGTGTAAATGGAGAAAGTTGTCTGATACAGACAATATTCTGCAACACATCTTAGGTATGATATTTTCACACTTTTTTCTGTCCAAAAATATCGCACACCCGTATGCTAGTGATATTTCAGACTCTAACTGAAAGGGGGGTGGAGGGGGTCAATCTTGTTTGTCTCTGCATGTGTTAGCAAGTATACCACCACATGTACTGTTATTTCACCAAAGCTCCCTTGTTTTTAAAGTTTTGTTTTTTTCCAAACACACTAACATAAGAGAAAAATATCCTAATTGACACAAAGCACTATCTGTGAGACAATAAAAACTGATGAGTCAACAATTTAGGTATAAACATTGTATATAAAACCATTTTAACTAAATTATAAAGAGCACTAGACTTCTAGACAGTAGCATATAGACTATTCTTTAAGCAGCTTTCCCACCTCCCCCACCATTCTCCTCCAGAGTACTTATACAGTTCTTTGTAGAGATTCATGCTGTACACATGAAAAGGTATAATTGTGCCAGCTCAGGGAGCTGCCCATTTTAATCAGTCCAGCAAGCAGCAAAACACTGCAGCCCAATCAGCTTGCTACACTCCCTCAGTCATGCTGCTCTTGAAACGTGAGCTAGCTCAGAGGTATTTTTAGTACTCTGTCACTTCTAGGGCATTCAGCAAAAACACTGAAACATCCATACTTTGTTGTAGATCTGCCAGCACTTAAACTGAGGTGCCAGAAACACAAAAATGAAAAGCTTTAGATGGATTTAACTGTTTTGTGAATTATAACAAATTTGACAGAAATTAAAAGTTTTTAAGCACCTGAAAAAAGTTAAAAGTTTCGATCTGAATAGTGAAGGAAAAAAGAATATCAGCTTGTTCTGTAGCTTCTCTAACCACACAGATCGATGTTAACCTTGATACTGTACTCCAATTTTACAGGCATAATTACTAGCATTTATGTCTTATTCAGCTAATTGTACTAACATGTCAAGTATAAGACTATTTGTCATTTCTATCTATGAATGTACAAATAAAGCATATTTTTTCTTTCAAACCAACAATCCACCTGTCTAATACCAATCACTAATAAAATCTTTTTAGGGGAAAACCTACGTGGAAATATTATCTTAAACACTATAAAACAGCTAATACATGTTCAAGCTAACATAAGTAAGCTAGCATTAGGTGTCATGACACAGTCCCACTTTATGTGTTTATATTTTAAGAATATTACTTAGTATTTCAACCTGGATAAAGAATCTAACATGGACATCTTGCTATCAGCCTTTTTTCCATATGGAAAAATTATTTGATATGTTTGCTACGAAATCTTTCATAAACATAAAGCAAAAGAAAAAAATTACCACTGCTCTTTTAAGAGAAGTGAAGGTTTAGCTTGCCACAACGAAAGCATGCTGGAAATCCGAGAGTGATTTACACCTTGCTCCAAAGGGCTCTGGAGAACCTGAAATGTGAGCTCATCGGTGAGTCCGACCTTGAAGCCTACAGCCCCAGTGAGGAGGACAGGGAGTGACAAGGACAGGTCAGTTCTTGAGTTGTGGGATCTTTCGTTCATGTTTTTAGATTCCACTATGAAGTTACATTCCAGGTTCTTCACAACAGCAGTTTCTCCAGGAAGAATAAAGAAAGCAGGCTCTTGGATTTTCAAAAATGCATGCAAAATTTTAAACAAATCCTAGCTCTGTAGGCCCATCTATGGGTAAGTTATTATTTGGTATATCCTAAACCTGATAGATGCAAGACTGGCAATTTAAACTTGGGCCTCTTGTGTACATTTTGACATGATTTTAGTTATGACCAAACACTAACTAGTTGAGTGCATTTAAGAATGATTATTCTTCTTCACAAGCACAAAGAGCTGACTACCACCAGGCTGAAAAAAAAATGAAATGAAAAGGTACATCTAATCTGAGAAAACACATTCATTAAAATACAAGTTTTGGTATAAAGTGTTGAGTTATTAGCTCACGTTTCTACTTAATCCACAAGTATATAAATGCAGCCCATTATTACTGTCAAATTAGATCAGAGATCATTACCACAATGCTCTGAAAAACAGAGCAACACACTTCTGAAAATAAAAAAATGTACAAAAGCACCAATCACTACCTACTCAAATCCTTGCAATGTCATGTTAAATTAATCATTAGATAGCTCAGTGCCTTTCCTGTGTCAAGGAAAGGTAAACCAATGGTTTCCTTGGTGTAATATTCAAATATGATCTCACAACTTCACAACAAGCTTGTCTTGCTAAACCAGAAACTCTAGATCTACTGGAACAGGTGAGTATGTAACAGATGCAGGACACTGTCATTAATAAACACATTAATGCTACACTACATTTGTATATATTAACACCTCAAGGATCAATTTTTTGTTCTGAAGGGAGGGGACAGCAGTAACAATATTGATTACCGCTGCACTGAAAATAGATTACTGGAATGAGCAGTTGATCAGACAAGCAAAAAAATAACAAAAGGCTGCATAAGGGCAACAGATAAACATCACACAACTTTGTGTGTGTTTGTCAACATTTTCAGAAGACTTAAAATGACTTACCAGTAAGTGAGGAGGCTTAATGACTGCAAGAGCCTTAGCCAGAGCTGAGGACATAGCAGTCAATTGATTTCTAATTTGCTCAGAAGGCATGCTTTGTAGTTGAGGGCCTAGTGGAGCATCTTCTCTAGTACTGTAATTCAAATCCGAGCCAAAACTCAGTGTCCGAGTAGTATGATCAAGGCGAACCTGGGGGGCAGGGGGGGGGAGAAGGCTTGTATTACATATTAGTTTTAAACAATTTCTCTGTTGCTCTGCCTATGACCAATGAGTCAACAAAAGCTCTAAGCAGAAAACACTTTAAAAAAAAGTTTTAGCTACACGAAACTAAGAGAAATGCCAAATTAGTAGAAGAAAAATAGCACTGTGAATAAAATTTTGTTTAATTTCAATGGTTTATTAAAAAAAGGAAATTCACTGGAAGAGGCTGAACTTCTAACGATTCTATGAAATGAGCACTGCAAGACAAATCATTCTTGCCTCTTCCTCCACATTAGCAATACGTGAAACAAGAATCCTGATTTTATGGCAGACAATTTCAACACATCTAAAACACAAGCTGAAGTTGTGTGTTAGCCTAAATTAATTAACTCAGCTTTATCTAAAAACCTAAATGGGTAATTACTAAGCAGTCTCATCTAAAAACCTAAATGGATAATTACTAGGAGATCTCAACTAAAAGCTACTTGTATATCATCACCAGCTTAAACATTTCATTACAGGCTGTCATTCATTCAATACAGACAACTTTACCAACAATGCAATCTTCAACAGCAGCTGAAACATCTCAGACATCGGTACATATTTCAAACGTTGGTGTTTTACTTCAGTCAGTTGGTTAGACAAAAACCAACATTAGTGACTGCTAGCTCTTCAGTCTTGCACAACTAGTTCAGCATAGTCAGAAATTCGCATCCTTGTTCGTTAGACTTGCTTCAGGATATTCTGGACTAAATGACTGGAGTTCACAGGGCAAGTTTCAGCAAATTTTATTTCAACTTTTACTTCTACTGGACTTACATTAATGGTTATTGACCTAAATCAAAAATACACACCAGAATGCAAATAATCATCAAGTTGTAATATATTGTCACATGCATCATTTACCCTAGTTTATCTCCATCTATCAGAATCCATTGTCTTCCTTGGGTTCAATGTCAACCAGTTAGTTTTCATCCAATGTAATACACATCAATCCATACATCATTTCACAGACGTCTGTTTACAGCACTTACTTGTAAGTCACAATGTCTGGCTGCATCAACGATATTACGTTCCAGCTGGAAAGCATCAACAAAAGGAACCAGGGTAGCCAGACGAGAAAATTCAATGCTTTGATAAATCTGGGCCACCTGTATGTGAACAGAAACATTAGGTATTTTTCCTCATTAAAAAGAGATCAGAAATAGAAGTTGTTGTACGGGCTCTAAAGCTAACTTACTAAATCATCTATAAATGAATGTATACATATTAATACAATTACAAATACTCTTTCAGGATTTTATTTCTGTACTATATTCAAACTTAACCTAAGATTAAATGCCATTCCTGAATGGCTTCTTTGTATGAAGGAGACTGGCAGCAGTAACTACATATAGCTATGCTGCTAATTAGCCTTCAACTATTTCTTTAGCACATCAGAAATAACACTGCTCGTCACTGGTAACGAAAGCAGGTCAATGAAATGTGCATCTTTTAGAAGACCTAGACACAAAAAAAACCCCAAAACCAAAATATCTCACCCAGACCTTACTCCAAAAAAAAGTTTTAAGAAACAATGAATTACCTTAAATAAGATATCATAAATCCATTAGAAAAATCTAGGCAAGAGATTACGCCACTGTATGCAACCACTATTAAGTATAGCTACCACGCCTGTACCTAAATGATGTACAAACCTGAAGATACCGTTTATAGACTGGAAAAAAGTATTTCAAAATCATAATGGTCTTCTGTTTGATGGAAAAACATTACTTCAGCGTGGAAGTTTCCAACTTAATGTTCTTCCAAAGCATTTTCTAACTTATGTATACTTATGAACATACATTTTCTTTACTCATACCTGCTGCAGAAGGCGAAGAATGGTATTGTTTTGCAGGTGAGGAACATACAGCTGCAGTTCAGGTTCCTTTTCAGCTTGGTCTTTCACCCAGTTCAGAACCTATCAAAATTCTGAGAAGTTACTCTATCTGCATCAACCCTTAAAAACTTGAACATTAAAGTAAGAAGCATGGTTCTTACATACTTCTGGTTTACAGCTCATGAAACCAACAGCACTTCTGTCCAGATACTACATTGTTTTACTGAAGTGTGTCTTTTGATCAGAACACTTTATTTATAATGGATAGCTAATATGTTTTGTATGAAGGCGACTGACAGTACTGGCAACATTTACCACACTGCTAATTTACCTTCAAGTTCTTTTTAGCACCTCAAATATCTTTGTTCCCACTATCAAAGAAAAAGAACATGATATGCTTTATCAGTTGCAGAATTTACATTAACCTAATCAACAGCTCTCACATTATTTTTACCTCCCAATAATCTACATTTTAATAGTAAAAACAGCCATTGGTGTATTTTTCCACTTCCCACACAACTCACTTGCATGCATATGCACGTGTGTGCGCACACGGTTTTCTCATTTCTGCATCTTTAAACAAAATTTAACTCAGTATCATCTTCACCAACAAGACCTTCTGGTATGTTCCCAAAACTCTGCACCTTTATAGGTGCCCTCTGAATAGCACCCTAGAGACCTGTATGAATTTTCATTCTACTTCAATAATCTGGTGTACTAGGTATATCAGATGTTATGTTCATGTCATTGTAATGGAATTTGACCAAATAAAGCCTACCATTGAAACTTCTGGCAATAGAAAAAGCTAGTTAGTATTTACCACAAATCAACATTCAAATAACAGACTATTAGTCAAGACCAATTACGATATACACAGAGCTACAAAACTTACCTTGCTGACACGGCTACATAACTTGAGCGGGTGAAAGTCTACTTCAAGCCAATTGTAAAGTTCTTTCACTTCTGGAACAACATATTGCACTACGTTGAACCTTACCTACAATCAACAAAAAAATCCGAAGATCTCAAAATAAATACAATATTAACAAATAGTT
This sequence comes from Pygoscelis adeliae, assembly GCF_000699105.1. Lineage (NCBI taxonomy): Eukaryota > Metazoa > Chordata > Aves > Sphenisciformes > Spheniscidae > Pygoscelis > Pygoscelis adeliae. The sequence goes on along the minus strand of NW_008824986.1, from coordinate 13,023,268 downwards.
ATGCTTTAAGAATTTTATATTCAAGAAGTTAAATAGGCACCACATGTACCTTTTGATATAGGAGATTGCTTATTTTTATTACAGCATTCTTAATTGCAGTGACAATAAATCTACGCTACACCATTTAACTGTATTTAAAAATGGAAAAGTAGACAAAAACCATATAAACAAGATAAATATTTAGACTAGAGTACCACCCTCAACTTCTTAGCCATTTCTAAGACACAAGTCCTACTACACAGATGTAGGCTCACATCCAAACTAAAACCACACATCTCAGTTCATGAGTAAACTTCTGAAGCTTTAAATTGTGGTTTTAAGGCAAACTGGAGAGGTACCAGAAGAAGAATTAATGCAAATCGTAAAATGAACCTTGAATGTAAGTTTTAGGCATGCATGCAAATGACTGCAAGAAATTCAAACGTCCTCTGAAAATACCTAACTATGACTGAATGCCTAATTTGTTTATGAATATCTGGGAAGGTCTGAGGATAGATAAATCTAGCCTCCCTTCAAATTAAACACAAGGAAGTTTTCATAATCACTTAGGTCCTTATGGTCCGCTATTTGGTATCTGACCTGTGCTTATCCAATATACATTTAAAACAGAAAAATAAACACTTGGTTCAGTTAATTACACACCTTAGAGTAGGGGAAAAAAAACCCGAAGTTCTAGCTCACAACCCTTTTCAGACCCCTCAGAGTTTCAAAACGACATTTGTTGCTTGGGTGACATAAAGGACAATATTGAATCTGACTCTTTAGTGCACACAAGCATTCAGGCCTCCCGTTATTGCTGCCATTTCCAAAGGGTCCTTCTTGTGAATCTGAAATTTTAACACTATACCCTAAGTCATACAATTAACCATATAGCTGTTTTAACTTTTAAACTGCCGTCCCATAACTAAGCACAGTACTCTAAGAGGAACACAGTCCAAAAAGAGGACTCAATGTTTGAAAGCTGCTCATCTGAGCACCACTACCTACCATATCATTGATGAGACTTCCACGTGTAGGTGGGGCCTGAAGACCCAAGAGCGTTGCCAGACGTCGCTGTTTCTCAACAATGATGCCATCCATATCCAGAAGGCGAGCAATATCAGTTCTCTCAGGAGTTATAGGAATTGACAGAGTGGCCAAAAGGACTCGAGTAGACATCCTGTTGACAAAGTATAACCGCGAAAGGTGAACTGCAAGAGAACACTAATTAATTCCTCTTCATATACGTGCCAATTCAAGAGTACGAATGAGTAGCATTCATGATGCAAAACTGTGTAAAAATACCAGCAATAACAGAAAAGATGCCAACTAGGCAATAAGAGTACAGAATGCAGTGTTCTTCAGTAACCAGGGGAAAGATTTTGATAACATCTTTTCATTACTTACATACATGTGTATATACATATGTATATATGTATATACAGAAATGATAAAGAAATTTAAGCCGCCTCTCTAAGTATCAAAATACTATAAAAAAATGGAAAGAGCAGAAAGCAGCACCTTTAAAAACTTATTTTAGCTGCAAATCCATACCAGTTATTTTGATCACATTGATTTTTAAAATTTACTGTGCAAGCCAGATGTACCTTTTGATGTAACGATACAAATGACATTAAATATTTAAATTCTGACCTTAGTACCCAGATGAAAATAAATATAAGAATTTCCATAGAGTATTTATTCCTACCAGATTCTGATTCTATAAAGGCCTGTACATGAACTTCAGAGGTTAATGCAGATTCTGCATGCCTCAAATACCTTGCCAGTATCATACTTGTTACCAAAATATTAAAGGCCATTTGGCTATACAAACTTTCATGTATTAAGAAGAAGTTTATACTAGTTATAATGAAATCTTGTGAAGTAAACACCACCACTCAGAAGAGAAAAAGGAAGCAAAACAGAGATACTTATTAACTTGCTTAGCTTCCCAGTCAGTAACAGAGAAGGAAGCTTAACTAAGGTGATCCTGATGTTTATTTATACTGTAGCTTTGTAAAATATCCTTCTTGCTCTAGGTTTCTTTTGAGGCAATTAGTACTGGCCACGTTAAGCAGAGCTGCTCATAGCCATACATGTCATCTGCTTCTTTTGGGGTACAATTTAGTTTATTTTTGAACCTATGGGGTTAAAAATAGGATCTAAGATCACATTAAGTATCTTTCCCCACCTCTGCATCTCCTCTTGCGTGAGATTCTTTCGCATTTCTCTTGATAAGTGATAAAGTCGGTGAAGTGTGGATGCATGAAAAAGAGCATTTCCTGATTTCCAGAAGACAGTTGAAACTTTGTGATAGTAATTTGCCATCAGTTGTGGTTTGGGTGGTTTCTTAGACAGTGCAAATAGCCCATGAATATCCTCCACTGCTTTGAAAGCTTCCTAAAAAAACCCAAATACACTACTTTTAGGAAGTTTTTTGCAACACCCAAAAAAGGGAAAAACATACATTCACTAAAGGTTATAAGACTATAATATATTTAATACCACTGAAAGTTGTGATCTTCAGTTTCGCCAGCTACATGAAATTAAATACTTCTTTCCTAATAAAGAAATTATTTGGACACGCTGCAAATCCATTAACTATCTGCTTAAAATTTGGTAGTTAACGATTAGTTCGCGTAATTTTTTGAAAACAGGTTTCTTTCGTATTTTCAAGCAACAAACCAAGGGGAACCACCCCCCCCCCATACAGAATAACAAAATTCTACTATTCTACTATTATACTAATTTACTAGTAGAAGAGTAAAATAAATAAATAATAAAAATATTTTTTGTGATAAAAAATGGGTATAGCTTCCCTAAAAATACTTACATGTAAGGCATTTCCAGGATTATATGTAAGGAAACAACACAACAGAGAACATTCTCGAAATTCACAAAAGCAAAAAATGACAACCTTGGCTTTTTAAGGAATTCAACATGAGAAAGGTTGGAAAAGCAAAGCACCTCTTTGAAAAATTCACTTTGATAGTGCCCTCACTGGCTAGACACTAACATAATTCAACCAGCGATACTGGGGCCCCAGCCTAATAGCAGGCTTTAACATTTACCAACCACTTCCCAGTGATCTAGTTCATGAGAATGCAAGATGGCAGAGGTGACGGTGCCATCATCAACTTCTCATTTTCACAACTCAAAACAACTTCAGCCACTTTACCATTAACTACTACCAGCAGAAGCTTGGTTTGAAACGCTATGCGAAAACAGCAATCCCAGGAATGTCAGGCTAAGTATTCAATATGCATGTAGTACCACATTCTAGATATTAAAACTTTATTCTTTAGCTATTATCCTGTCTTTACCTTGGAGTATATACCATGAAACATGATCTGCGTGGAACAGATTCTGGAAAGGCTGTAGACTACAGTGTGATTACAGGAGCCCTGCTGCATACCTGCCACAGCTCCATGCTAATAGCACTGTCAAGCTGCACAAGCCTGGTCTCCAAGTGCATTGACTGACTGTCAGGATTGTTGAGGTTGATTGCTGTGCTTTGGTTATGATGACGCTGGATCTGCCCCAAATGCATTCGCAGGTTATCACACAGTTTACGGAACTCAGCTTTACGTGTGTACTGCAGGCAGAACTTAAAAGCTGCAAAAATGAACAATATAAATTAAGAATGCTCACTAACAGTGACTTCATGGTAGTTCTAAATGGGATTCAAATATGTAAATCAGTACGTTTAAAGAATCTTCATTTACAGTCCAAAGACGCATCAAACAAGATGCAATCTAACTGTCACACATAATGAGTAAGTGACAATGCAGAGCACTTCCATCTTGACCTCAAAAAATGAAGATGCTTCTACATAATTAAGCTTAAGGAAAAAAGGCAGTACTTTGACTCTCTTTAAAAATGTTCTAATTTAAGCAGTAATTCTAGCTTTTATTTTGAACTAAGTGCAAATAAAATTCTGTGAATGGTGTGAATTCAGGTTTTGGCTTTGTAAAATGTGGGAAAAAATTCTCAAGTCATCTAAATATGGTAAAGTTAAACAAAGCTTTCAAATGACTGGAAATGACACAGAAAAAAATTCTTTGATCCCATAGTTCCTCTCAAAAGTCTGGTTTTGCTTTGCCACTGTCACTCCGAAAATTATAAAGTATAATACCAGAAACAGGCAGAAAAGGAAGTCTCAATACCGTAGCACAAAGACTTAAATACACTAAAGCACCTAGAACTCACCTGACGGTCATCTTTCGTAATGTACTTGCACAATTTGGATCCAGGGTCAAAAAACTAAGTCTCTTTTTTCAAAAATACAGAGCCCTAAATTATACATACAAAGGAAAACATTCTTCTGCTTATCTCCCACCCTTAAGAAAAGATTAACATCCAAGTATTCATTCTTATAAATTCAATTTTTGCAGAATAATGCCAGAAAGAATCAGACTAACTTTTTCCTATTACCTTCCGCATAATTTTTTGCTAAGCTACATCTGTGTCAAAATTTATAGCGCATCATAATTTTACAGTACCCTTTTGTGTACACTAGTTTTTGAAGTTAGCTGACATAGAATAAGTTAATGGAAGACACATTTGCCATTCTGGGTAACAAAGTGAAAACATGACTAATTTTGATCAGTAAGTTAGAAAAAATAAAGACACAGCACTAGTAATTCTCATATTCTCAGTACAGCCAGGAAAATACAACTTCTTCCTTGCAGGTTCTGTTACAAGAAGAGTTCAGTGTCCAGAAACCTCAGTAATTTTAAGGAACCTCTGTAATTTTAAGAATAGTATGTGTGTACATACATATGCTTGAGATTAACATATTTCCAACTCTGAAGCAACATCCAAATAGAAATAACCTTTAATTTTCTAGTTTTACAGGATGTAATACAGAAGTTCTAGTTCTCATTATACTTTAAGTTTCCATCTTTTCGACTTACCTTGCTGTGCAATATCATGGTACAGGCGTTCCACTCGAGAATTATTTCGGAGAAGATCCAAACATTGTCTGTACGATTCCCATAGAAATTTAACCCAGGGTGTCAAAAGCAGTCGGTCAGTACGATCCTGAGTGTCTTCTCCACTTACAGCACTCAAAAGAACACTACAGTCGGGGCAGGGGGGTAAGGAAAAACAAAAAAAGTGTTTTATTCCCCACAATTTTCACCAATTTTTCTTATTAAGATCTAAGATGAGACTGGACGAATCTGAATAGCTGGTTGCTGCTGAACAGCCTATTGCTTATTTTCAAATTGGTCCCTCAGACTTCTCCCTTTTCCTTTAAAGGCTGTAGATAACTTTTCTTGCTGTTAAGTTTCAAACTTTGGCCCCTGCATATATGACTGACATGTACAAGCTCCAGAAGTAAGAGACGTCAGGAGTTTTTGTATCCTTCACATGAGTAAGCCAAAGGAAACTAATTCCAGGATTTTCACCCTCCCTCTTCTACCAGGGAGCTTCACACTGTACCTCTGTTAGATTCAAATATCACTGTCTACTCAGATACTTTCCTACTTGCTGAAATTTCCTTTTTAGTCACCAGCAATGCTGCCAGAGAGAGCTCACTTCTTGTTGACATGACACAGAAGCAACATGTGCCTTACGATCTGCAGATATTGAAAACTAGAATACTTACATTAAAGTATCAAATCCTTTAAAAATTCTGACATGAAAAAGATGCTTAAACATGTCAGAAGTAAGATATCATAATCTTGCATTTAGGGGCCATAACTGCATTCCCTCATTCACAGAAATACAAGATTGGAAAGGATTCCTGAGACACTGAGACAAATTCAGTGCTACGGCCCACACGGTCCCTTTCCGCTAAACAGACCGCCCAGCATGACAAACTTAAAAAGAATTGTCTTCCCTAAGCCTTCATTTTTAAAATCCTTTTTGAACTATGCTTCTAACATAAACTCTCAACTCTTGTAACTCCCTTCACTACACCGCTTCCAGTTCTAATTTACTTCCTTGAGCGCTAATACTACGTACGATATTAAAGATATTTCACCAGAGCCTTCTCCAACAGATCAAGCAGTGAATCCAGCAAAAAAGTATGAGAAGTCTAGAGAACAGGACCTAAAAAACACTAAAGAAACTGTGGTTTTTCCGATAAAGAAGCGTGACTGAAAAGATACGTTTTCTAGCCCTCAGTTATATAAAAGAGAACAAGGAAAAAAGCGGTCAGTCAATCTTCAACGTCTAACCGTTAGTGGGATTCCTCTGTAACAAAGACTATTTCAGGCACTGGAAATAACACGAATAGCACTGCCATCCTGGAACAACTCCTGAAGACAGGTCTGTAACCTTTTCATTTTTTACAGCCAATGAGTTCCCAACTTCTACCACAGCGCCTTGCTGTTAACATGTAAATCCACAGCCTTCTACTCCATGTATTTGTGAGTTTTGACTACTGTAACTCTGTTCCTCACAGTCGCCTACACAAGACAAAACGTCCTCTACTTTCACAATTTTTTCCAATTTTCTATCATTAGTAAATACAAATTTGACTTTTTTAGTTTCTGTGCCAAGATTTTAATTGAAAGAATTCCCGCTAACTTCACTCTTGCTTCACATCTCCTTTCGTCATTACATGTCATCAGTTTCTCACTGGGCAATGTCTTAGTCCCCTTCCAATTCAACTGCGAACATCCCTTCTGGTATGGTATCAACAGCTTTACTTTTCCCCAGGTTAGATCTCTGGCATTTCTTGAATTTAAAAAATTAAATTACCAAACAAAATTCTAATGTAATCAGATGTCATCTACCCTTCGGCAAGCCTGTGCCGAATTTTATTTTATTTTTAACTCAATGTACTAACTTCCTTCCTTCAAAACTCATACTAAAGACCTGAATGTTATTATGATCAAGATAATACATCAGCAACTCTTCAGACCACTACTCAGTCTTACATACGGGTGATGAGAAAACACACTGTCTGCTCAGATGGGTATCTGCAAAGCTTTAGCATCCAAAATATCTGCTGTTATTTTTAAAACTCTAGCATAGAAATGATACTGTCACCCAACATAAAGAGAAAGCTGACTTTTCCATTCATCTCAGGGTCATTTCCATGCTCTAAAAACCTATCTCTTTCTTTTATTCCAGAATAAATATTCTTACAAAAATCAGTAGCAAAGTATTGCTTTAATCTTCAGACCACACCTAGGATGGCTGATCTCAACCCACCTCCTCAGAATTTTACCACCATTTTTCCTAGAATTCTCCGCTTACGCCTGACGATCCTTTTGTTATTTAATTATCTTCTGCAAGTTTTGATTTGGTTTGACTTACGGAAATTTTCATTTATTCCCTATACTTTTTGATTTTTTTAAAGGATATGGACAGATGGCCTCTTCCAAACTCAGCTGGAACGGTTTAAAATGGTTTAAAACATTTCTTCACCCGCACCTTGTCACCCCTCTTCCACAGATGTCACCACATACATAGCTGTACTATGTGAGCATTCCCTAAATCAACAGATTCATCTGAAGAACAGAAATATGCAATTGGAGATAACGTCACTTTGCCTGAAGCAGATTAGGATGTTCTCCCACAAACCATTCTGACAACAGAATAGTGACTTCTCGCAGAGCTGGAGAGCGGTTTCATCCTAACCTGGCACTACTTGCTTAAGCAAGGTCTAAGTGAAAGTCTATACACAACCTAAAGCAGATATATTTACTGAACCTTTTTTCCATTCCTTCTACATTCTCATTATCCATCCAATTAATTATGACACTGAATTTACTTTTTATGCCCTTTCTTCTAGTGTCTCATCAGTTAACCAAGCAAGTATAAAGTAACATTACCTTTTGTTTGTACGTGCACAATGTGGTCAGAACGACTGGAGGTTATCACACACAGGAATTAAATTGGCCTAATATAATTAACAGTATTTGTACATCGACTGATAGTGAGCAGCTTTCAATAATAAACTCTCAAATATCATTGCAGATCTGAGTAGACCCTAAGAAAGTGGTGACCCGACTCCCAGAACAGCTCCTACTGTATCTACGTCTTCTATTCTTTACTACTTACTTTCTTTACTTTACTCGGACTTAGGATTTTGTTCAATGCAAAATACCGTTCCCATTTTTTTTCCCTACCTTTAGAACATCACTTGTATTCCATTTCAAATCCACCATTTTTATACCTCAGTTCTCTGAATTGCCAATATCCTTCATGAAAATAAGGACACTTTGCTGTGAAGTACTACATTTTAAAGACAGGCCGCCTACCTTTCTGGAGTTTGAATGTTATCTAAGTCTTCTATGTCCAGTACCATCTGCTGGGATTCTTCCTTAGCTGCTTCTGTTTTTTCTTCAGCTAATTTTAAATAGGCTCGAACAACATCTTCCAAAGATTTGATGTTCACCTACGTCAAAGGCAGAAAATGGGAAGATGTTTCCACCCACAATAGGCAGCAGATATTTAAAACATAAGTGCTACAAAACTAGGAATATCTAAAAGGCAGATTAATTCTAACTCAAGACCAATCAGTTACTTTTAGATCATATCAGCTGACATACACCATGCTTGCTACAAGAAAAAAAATAATTCAAAAGCCATACCTGCTGGCAAATATTCTTGTACTGGTACAGTCCTTCTTTTGCCAGATGACTCTTGCGGAGATCCACACAGAGTTCCAGGTACTTCAACATAATTGGTTCGTGGATTTTCTGCCATGTTCGGTGTTTTTTACTTTTCATAACATCATAGAGAACATCAAGGGCAGGCTGCTTTTTGCCGACCTCAAGGAATTCTGAAAGTAAAATCCAATTAGCAAAAGACTTGCAAACCAGAAGATGCATGTTTTTATGCTTAACATTGTAAACTTTTAGAATTTCATCAACTCATTGATGGTTTGATTTAGCTGGCCATATCAAAAATGTTGGCAGATGCAACTGCAGTGGCAGTCTTTCAATGACATAACTGGCAAACAAACGCAGACGTCTCCATTAACGTGAAAATTTCAGATGGCAGAAATGTCTCCCTATCCATCAAGGCATGACTGGGCGCTTCATACACATTAATAAAATATACACATCCAGTTTTAAAGCTAGTTTCATCAAGAAGGACAACGAATATAAACCACAAGGCCTGTAGTAGAGCACCCACCTGTGTCATTCAACAAGATGCAAACCATCCCGTGAATTTGACTTTAAAAAAAGTCCTGCCCTCAAGGGGAGAACGGGAGAACGGGAGAAACTTCACTCAGAAAAGTTGTTTGGATTTTTTTTTTTTAAACTCACAGCGGTCTAGAGATTCAGATTTATAGAACAGTTACACTAAAAGCTGCCACAGTCCAGTTGAAGGGTCAGACATTTTTTAAACCAGCCTTGCTGCTGAAACCGGTATCCCGTTTATTCATTCCCTAAGCAGCTGCTGTTACTAACAGGATCTCTCAGCATCACAGCAACTCCCATCTATGATACATCATACGTTCTGCTCAGTACAAAATACAGCAAACCATGCATGAGCAAATAAGGAAGTAGCAGTGCCAGCTGCTACACAGGCCCTATGCTAAAGGCACTCTTAACTGCAGAAAAGCAAGACGAAAGAACATTGAGAATGGGAAGCAAACAGTTTTAAAAGACAGAGAGAAGTCGAGTACAGCTAAAAGGAAACGTGTGTATTCTTAAAGGATGAGGGGTGGAGTCAGTACTTTCCATGAAGTACTCTGGAAATCACTACATTCCTAAAGAAATAACGGCAGAAAGGATTAAAGTAGGGGGCTGCCTCAAGATGCTCAGACATCAGACAGAGCTTCTAAGTTTTAGAATCTTAGAATCAAAGTTAAACATGGCTAAAAGATGTATTTTGAAAACAGCAGGGCTGTTTTAATTTAAGGACCACAGTAGAAAGTATTCGGGGCTCAGTTTATGTAAATAGTGAGCTCGCTTAAGATGAGCAAGTTACTTTATAGAAAAAATAGTTACATTTAAAGATAATTAAGGTTACAATGTGACAGTATTCAGCAGTATTTTTTTTACTCACAGAGGGAAGTTTAATAAAGCTATCCTCCATCCCATAATTTACACTGTTACTCTATCTCAGTGCTGCTTTTGAGGCAATTACTGCTCAGCTTTACAATTTTTTATTTATGAAAATAAACTTGAAAGGCAAGTTTAATCTCGCCACAATGGCAGGCCATTCCAACCACAACTCTCAGTGGTCGATAACGACCTGGACAAAGCAAAAAATTAATTCATATTGTTTTGAAACTTTTAATTAATTCTGGTTAAGCAAGTTCTTACCAGTAAGTCAAATAATTAAGGCTAATTTAACAGACACTGTCTTAAAAGCCCACACAAAGTGAACCAGAAGATTCAAATACAGCGTACATCACCATGCCTTGCAGTAGAAACTGTAAGTTATGGAAACAAAGATTTGTAACAAACAAAATATAAAACCTTAGCCCCTGAATAGAATAGCCCCTGTCAGAATTACATGTTTTTATATTTTTTTCTGTTATACCACTTAAAATGCCAAAAGGCATCCAAAACAGCAACTGAAGCTCTGAGAGGACATGAACTATCTGATACATATTGACAACTCATCTATTGCTAACCCAAAATCCCGAATTAAGATAAATTTTCGATCTGAGAAACTGTACGTCATTTCAGAAGGTGACAAAGATGTCATGCATTATCCAATATCTCTAATAGAGAGCAAACCCAATATCTGCAACAATAAAACACTCCCAAAAGTTGCATTACGTCCTTGACTACAAAGCAATGCCAGATATTAACAATAGCTAAGGGTTGGCTCTGACCTACATTTATCTTTCATAAGTAGAAACAGCCTTTCTTACATATCTGTATGTATTTACAATCATTCAAGCTCTTCTTATTTCCAAACATCTTCTATGTATGTTGAGATCCCTGAGAACCTGAAGCACAAAGCGCTCCTAAACGCTCACTTAAGCCTGACGTATAAAACACAAACCCTGAAACTCTGGAAACTGCACTGAATGTTCCAATTTGAACATTAAGTTTTTAACTTAACATTAAATTTAACATTTTAATTTAACACTAAACTGCTTCCTGTGACATACAACCTGCCTTAGGTATAACTTCTCACCCTTTATTATACTTGGACATGGCGACATTGAGCCCCTGCAGTCTGCAAGACTTGACATTGCTTGTCATGTTTTCCATTCAGTCTACCGAGACTCAGGATTGCTACCGTTTGTCTAGAGAACACTCCCTTCAGTTCAACTCTACTTCAGTTTGCTAGAATTTAGTAGACTTGCAGCAGTGCAAGACGTGAATTTAAAGCTGCTCTTCAATACCAGGAAAGCAACAATAAAATGTCAGATTTAAACAGTTTAAGGTCAATATTCCAGCAATACGACTTCCTCACCAAGTAAGTGCCACTTACTCTACCCAAGAATTCTGGAGTTTAATTGAAGTTTATATACTATGGTATGTGCATCTTTTCCAGTAGAAGGACTGCTAAAACACAACTTCATCTTTGGAAGTTGATTGAAGCAGATTTTATCTTTCCTCTTTTTATCTCTGTCTTTTACCTTTGCGGGAATTATTTTTAAAATGAATTTTAGATTAGAAATCTTGAGGATGTACAGTACTTTATTTAACATTTTCTTGTTAAAATACCAAGTACTTGAATTATGTATAGTCCCCAGACTACGCAGCCTCTTCATCTGTCATTTCAAGACCTGTACATCATTTGTAATTTTTGGATGTCTTTAAGTGTCATCCAGCAATCAGCCCTGTGACAATGAAGGGTCTAAATGGTCTTGCTAACTGCTTAAAATAGGATACTATAAAAAAAGAAGCGTCAAAGCCATATATTTAGCCTGAAAGGAGACAGATGATAAATATAACCGGTCTGGCTTTATATGTGGCAGTCAGTGAGAGACAGCTACAGCGCAGTCCTCCTCGGTTTCTATTCCAGGGGTAAACTCATGCATCAGCCTGTGCAACATTTAAGAAGTTTAATAATTTTCATTCTCACCAAGAGTCACGTGAAGTATGGGACTACTAAATACGAAGCCCACATGGAAAAACGGCCCGGTTTCAGACCGGTTTTGAAATCATCCCGGAGCGGGTGCGAGATCCGGGCTGGACACCTCAGGCCAAGGCCCCG
>NW_008824986.1:13007360-13009895 GCF_000699105.1 Pygoscelis adeliae | reverse complement strand
GGCCGGTGTGGTTTTGCCCCAGGGGCAGGGGCCGGTCGCAGCGGGTTGTCCGGGGGTGGGTGCCGCCGGCCCCGCGTCTGCCCGGTCAGGGCAGACCCTGACTCGATCAGACCCGAAGCCCTCCAAATCGGGGAGCCGGCTTGTGGAGCTCTGCGAAGCCGTTTGGCTAAGCTAGCCTTAAGCTTTCGGATTAACTAAACTGAATGCAGGACATTTCGGCAAAGAAGTCATCATGTGTGCTGACCTTTGCTCGTGACAACTTGTTCAGCCGGTTCAGAAATTGTACTTTGGGGTAGTTGGGAACTTGCAGGAGGGCCCTGCTTCTCTGTGCACGTAGTCCTCATCAGCTGCAGATTTCATTCTTAATCTTAAAAATTTGGGAAACTATTTCAGAGGAACTCAGCCGTTCCTCTTAAGAGCAACAGTAGTAGCAATATTCGTATGAGTGTACATGTGATAACTACTAGTGCCACTGTGTATTTTTCAGAACTACTGATGTGAAAATTTCTGTTGGCGTGTGGAGAGACAATGGAAGCTGTATAAAAGTGTGTGAATCATACACAGAAGTCCTAGAATAGCAGCAACAAAAGCAGTAGAACAGCAGCAAGTGCATGTGTGACTAATGGGATATTTTGGATGAGTAAACAGCAGAATAGTGCGTCTCCACATAAGGCACTGAACACAGTATGCCCTTCAGTCTTTCCGCAGAAACGCGCACCTCTGCAGCTAGATCATTGATGACATTGTGACTGTAGCTGTGACCCTCTGCAGACCCGGCTGTCTTGCACTGGTTTCTGAAGTATACCTAAGTACGATTTTCCAAAAATATGTAGGTAGATGGAGAAGAAGTCTGTTTATGATGACTAAAGGCAGCCTGTTCTTGTCGTACGAATTTCTGTTTTGGTACATCTCTTTCTGTATACTTGTTGCTTGGTTTCTTTTTGCATACTGTTCACATTAACCATCTTGCATGGCCACCAGAAAGTTTCATAACTATTATACAGTGCATTTAAAAATTTACTTTTAAGGTTGGTTTGTAATCACAGTTTATTGCTAAACAGAAAAATGGTTAAAACTAAGGTCAAAAAAGACACAGTCACTGTATGGAAGCTTTAGCACCATCAGTGTATCCATGTAACTGATCCCTTTTCACTCTGTGGCATAACCCTCCATTCTAGAGTTAAAAAAAAAACAAAAACAAAAACAAACAACTTTGCTTTTTCAGGCTCTATTCACTTGGGAGTTTCTCTGTGTCCTTGTGTCCATGGTACCTCTTTGAGATCTGGTGACCGGTATTGTACACAGTGTTCTCCATCAGGCCACACTATTGATTCATACGGTGGTATTTTAATACAGCCTGCATTGTGAACTGGCTTTGGCAGCCTAGATGTTTCTGTTTCAAACCACGGTTATACATTCAGTAGAGTCTTCATTAAGCTATTTATAGTGCTGAACAAGGCCTTTTCTTGTCTTCATAAAACTAATTTAGCAGTCTGTCAGATGAGTACCAGAGACACCGCCCAAGTCTGGGTGGCAGCTTTCCAGCATCCACAGGCCACCTGTGCCGTGTCACCGGAGCCAGTGCCTATCCTAAAGCCTTGCAGCCTTCTCTGGGGGGCATCTGCGCTCTGGCAGGGAACTGCAGGTGTGTTGCCTGGTATTTATTGCTGTTTTATAGCGGCATTTGCTGTCCAGGAGCCCACTCCACTTCTTCGAATCTCTGAAGTTCCTGAAAGCCCTCCAGGCTTGAATCAGACAATTTTGTGTCAGGAGCAGCTTTTATGGTCTGACTCCTCACGTCTCTTTCTACACAGTAGCTAAGTACATTAAATGTGTGTGCTTTAACTTTATGCCTTTATGAAAATCATATGATAGGCTACCCTTTAGTGTGTTCCCTAGCCAGGCATGATCCTTGACAGGCCTGGCCTCTCTCCCAGGACTGCACGTTTTCTTTAGCAGCTTCTGATGCTCCTGTAGTTATCCCAGGTATTTTGGAAGTTTCTTCTCCCTGATCTGTTTCTTCTTCCTGATCAGTGGCTGCTCTGTGCCATTAGTGGAGTTTGCGCACTATGGCTTCCATATGTGGCATTCAGGTGCCATTGTTCGTCCAAACTTGAACATGAGATCTTTTAATTCTCAAACATGTTAATGCATGGAGTTACTCAGGCATAGCTGTTATGCTTTATGAATATTCCTCACCTTACTCGGGCCACTTTTCAGGCACAAACCAGCCTTTATGCATGCTCTTCAGAAGCACTGGGGAGGCCTGTATTTCGGGCTTCACTTCGGGAGGCGGTTGCCAGCAGGGCCGCTTCCTTTTGTGTCACATTTCACATAAACTGTGCTCTGTGACTTACAAAGCAAAATAATAAAGGCAATGAAAAAAAACCTGTATTTTTTTCAAAATTCTTTTTTTTTCCCCAGTTCCTGCTGGAAAACAGGCTGGCAGGTACCAGAGAGTGTGTGAGGGAGGCACCACCCGCACGGCTGAGCGGGGTGGAAGAGGGAGCGCTGAGTAAATGGCGGCCGGGCGGC
>NW_008824986.1:12978039-13007119 GCF_000699105.1 Pygoscelis adeliae | reverse complement strand
GAGCTGCGGCCGCAGGGCCTGTCCCGGCCGGGCGCTTGCCAGCCGGCGGTTGTGCCAAGGAGTGCCTGCGGGCTGAGGCCGGCGTCGCGCTCTGCCTGTTACAGAGCTAAACCGTGCACAACTCGGCCAAAGCCTCTTAAGTTCACGGCTTCTGAGGTTTCTATTATGAAATCAGAAATAGGAAGAGCAGGGAAAATCACAAATAAGCTGGTCTGGGTGCTTGTTGGTCAATACCTTGCTCATATGATTGTGTATTCAAACTCCTGGTGCTTTTTTGACCTCGTGAAGCAGGTCAAGAGTGGGTGTTTATTAACATTTAAAAAATAAAACCCATAGCACAAGTGCTGCCCTACGGCTTAAACTGTCATGGCAGAACTGGATGTCTAGCATCAGGGTAAAGAGGAATTTTAATCTGATTCCAGGACACAAACCCGATTAACCCATCGATTTACTTCCTTGCTGCTGTTTGGCATTCTCACAGTGAACATCTTTCCACCATAGAAAAAGACACCAACGGAGATGCTTTGTGGGTTTGGTGTTACCCGTCCGTAACAGCTGAACTGAGGAGTCTATTGCTGCGAAAGTGCTGCCTGACAGATGAAAATAAATTGCTTCATACATTTGTATTTGGCCAGTATAAAAGGTCATGGTTCTACATCACAACTGTGGAAGTTCAAGAGTCTCCAGCCTTGAAAAAGGTAGGACTTGGCAGGCTGGTTTTTCAGTAGAGTGCAGGGAAGACTTCTGCAGAGCTTCCTCTGGCAGTTTAAGCAGTGTTTTCCCATTGTATGCTATGAGGAAGGGAAGGGATTTGAGGTTTTGTGTGCTCACAGATGCAGCTCTTACCCAGCTGTCTAACCAGTCCACACGTTTTGTTTTTCACCAAGACGTATATTGGATGGAATTGCAGATGGATTGAGATACTCATTACCCAATTTAGATTCTTTGTATTGAAATGGAAATGCTCTTTCATGTCATTATTTCTAGTTACTTTGCATTTTAATTTCAGCAACTTTTTATCTTTTTTTCTTTTTGTCAAAAAAGCTCTACAAAGGGTCTTTCGTAGTGTCCAAAACTTTTTTCATATAGAACTTGATGCTTTTTTTTTTCCAAAGGGTTGAGTTATATAGGTACTTTCTTTTCTGCTCCATTGAGAACTGGAAGACTGCAAATATGCTTGTATCTTCTATACTTTCCCTGTTATGAAGATCATTAAATTGTCTGTTAAGTTTATTCAGTTTTCATATTTCATGCTATATTGTTAAGCAGAAAGATAATGTGGTAATTTTGCATGCCCACAGCAGAACGTTGCTTCCCTTTCCTCACTCCAAGCTTACATCTCCTATGAACCTTAAAGGTGTAAAAAAATCCCAACCAAACAACGTGTCCCAGTGCTGTCTCTGACAGTGGTGGTGGGAGATGCTATTTAAGGAGGACACATGAGCCGGGTCATTGTCAGCAGACTTTCAGCCTTATACTGTCCCAGTCCACAGTCATTCGATTAAGGAAGTTAAAGAGTATTTTTGTTTGTCTTTTTCTAAATATGTTGATGCTGTCTGCCTCCACAGCCTCCTTTGGCCACAAATTCTGGAAGTTTCCTACCTGCTGTGGGAAAGAAAAATGGCTTTCTCCCTTTTAAAATAATCTCACGAGATTAAAGGAAAGCAACTCTTATAGAGTAGATTAAACAAAAGATAGTATGTACTAGAGCTGACTCAATGGAAATTAGTCACATCAGAAATCCGTTAACCAGGCCTTTTCTGCAGTTAGTAACTTGGATCTGCTGCTACCGCTCACTTTTTTTAATTGAAGCACCTTGTCAGAGTACTGCAGTAAGTTCAGTAATGTGAAAAAGACTGTTCATATGGGGTCATTAAATAAGCTGTGTATTTTTCTGTGCATGTGTCTTACCCAGGTGACCCACTTCTCCATTGTTCTGACTGCCAAAGACTTCAACCCAGAGAAATATGCGGCCTTCACTAGGATACTGTGTAGGTCGGTATAAAAGCTGTTTTGAGGTACTGCTGTGTGCATGTTTAAATCTCGCCAAGGCAAAAGATTAAATTTCATTGCGTTGTGTTTGCATGTTGTCTAACAATCTGCTGGAAACTCAGTCCTACAAACTGTGAATCAGATTATGTAAATCCTTGATTTGAGCTTATCTTGGGTTCATGCAGTAAGTGCTGGGTGAATGTCAATGCCCAGTAGGTTTTAATGTGTCTTCTCCAGACACACACCACCGCCCCCACCCACACACTCACTTTCTCTGAGAATGTATTTTTAAAAGGTATAAGTATTTGGGAAGAGGTCAGTGCTGTGTAGTCAAAGGTCACCATGTGTATGGTGGACAACTTCCATCCCTCCACAACATCTCTACTACAGACGCTTCTTGCAGCTCCTCTGAACTAAGCACAGCACCCAGGGACGTTTTTGCTTTTCCTCTAGGAAAATGAGAGCCCTCTGCCTCTCGAGGTCTGTGGCTCCGTCTTCTCCCTTCTTCCAAACAGACTGCCATCTTCTCCTTTCCTTGTCCCATTTACTCACTTTCCTCCACGTCCCCGTTCTCATGATCTCTCGCTGCATCTTTCTTTGCTTTTACTTCAGTTGCCAAATTAGTTGGGTCCCAGTTCTTGATACCAAGAGTATTGCCTGAGACTTTGCAGCTAATTGGATGCAATTGTGAGGTTATTGTATCGCAGACTTGGGAATGCCATCAGGCTTACCAGTTCTGCAGGGTATTGAAAACCTGAGATTGTTCTTTTTCACTGATACATGAAATATTTAGATACGCTGTGGATCACATTAGTGCTGATTTATCAGGTAACGCTTCTTTTCAAATCCAGGATGGATTCCTCTAAACATGATAACTGAGTTTCAAATGTGACATAGCTTTGTACTATAGCTAATATGGAAAACAGGTAGTTGAGAGCTTCAGTGCTATTCCTGAAGTACTTTAACCTGTAAAATAGGTTATGGTGTGTGTCTGCTGTCTGGAAGACAGCTAAAAGTGCATGGGTTTTGTTGGTGTGTGGTTGTTTTGTGGTGTTTTTTTTTTTTTTTAATGAGTATCAAGGACATAAGTTTATATTTTTCTTTCATCATTTAACAAAGAGTACAGAAGAATGTCTAATGATACTTGGATTAAAAATTAATAACTGGTCACATGGTCTGTATGTAATAACAGGAGTTCCTGTAGTAGTTGCTTTTTCGTAAACCAGGTACCTTCCAAGTCTGCAAAGAATCCTTAGTCTGGACACCTGCTTACACCTTTGTGCTGTCTTTATATGTTGGTATATGTTGGTTCTTTCTCTTTTCCTCTTTAGATGAGGAAACTCAAATAAAAATACAAGGTAGTTTTTTATTCTGAAAGACATATGTTTTTGTGTGCACGTTGAAAGACTTCTAGTTTAGTATTTAAAAGCTCAACCAGGTGTCCAAAATAAGAATTCTTGCCAATAATATTGCTATTCGTGATACTGTGATTTATTTTTTTTTTTCCCATATGTCTGCCAGTACTGATTGCAGTCAAAATACCAGACTCTTTTCTTTTCACACAGAATCTACCTGAAGCATGGAAGTCCAGTTAAAATGATGGAGAGCTACATTGCAGTCCTTACAAAGGGGATTTGCCAAAGCGAAGAAAATGGATCTTTCCTCAGCAAGGATTTTGATGCTCGGAAGGCTTATCTTGCTGGTTCCATCAAAGGTTAATTAATACCAGAAGTCTCTATTCTGACTTCTTTTGTACAATATAAAATACAATCCAGTTTTCATGTGTACTTCAAGTAAATAGTGTTAACAGTATTATCTGTGCTGTTATTATTAAGCTTCTTCAAAAAACAAATGGTAATATCAGCATGTATATCTTCTATAAAATAATTTTCCCCTCTTTTCTAGATATAGTATCTCAGTTTGGAATGGAAACAGTTATCTTATATACGGCACTGATGTTAAAGAAGAGAATTGTAGTGTACCATCCTAGAATAGAAGCTATCCAGGAGTTTACCAGGTACTTTGTCAATCCCTACCTCCCCACCCACCCCCAAAAGTCCAGCAAATTCTGAACCTTCATTGAGAGAAATGCCCGTATTTTAGGGAAAAAAATCTTTTCTGTTTATTGAAATCCTGCTAAATCCCTCTCAAGGCTTTAGCCATATGTTCGTCAACTCAGAGAAATTTAACTGTAGAATGAGTGATAAACTCTGCTTGCACTGGTAGTAGAAATCTCTGTGGTTTGTGTATATGCATGCCAAATGAGACCTAGTTATACTAGTTCGTTCTTATGACATGCATTTCATACTGTGAAACTTTAATTAGTATAAGTAAAAATCTACTGTATGTCAAGTACCAATCTAATTTTCCTAGGACTTTGCCTGCTTTAGTGTGGCATCGACAAGACTGGTCAA
Source organism: Pygoscelis adeliae (assembly GCF_000699105.1). NCBI lineage: Eukaryota > Metazoa > Chordata > Aves > Sphenisciformes > Spheniscidae > Pygoscelis > Pygoscelis adeliae. The sequence goes on along the minus strand of NW_008824986.1, from coordinate 13,002,713 downwards.
TTCTTCATTCATATGTACATCTAAATGAGGAGGAAGTGGAAGCCTTAAAAGCCTGCACAGGTAGTGATGATTTATTAATCACAAATATAAAGAAAATTCAATTTCATTTTCTATTGCTGCAAGGTCTTGCACCAGTGCTCTTTGGGGGGAAAAAATTGTTACTTTGCTATTAATGCTATTGTTCAAAGTTAAACAGCATAATTTTCTTTAGAAAAGGCAAATCAACTAAAGTATGTTAGAAGATAACTAGTTAATCTGATGTTTCTGGGTGGATCTGCATCAGTCTACCCCTAATCACAGATGCAAAGCAGCTTTGAGACTTTTTTGACGTTGTGATCAGAGGGATTGAAAGTCTTACTGTTGTACAGAAGCAGCTCACTTTAGATAAGCTACTTTTTTTTCCAACTTCTATGCATAGCTAGTAACTGAATTTTTAGGATTTTTTTTTTCTGTTCCTAACTCTGAAGTTCCAAATTTTTATTTTGACTGCTGCCAGTGAAGTCTCTGGCTCCTAATCACAGGTAGACTTTACCAGCTATGTAGAAGTTTGATCTGTGAGACACATTGTTGTGTATGCGTAGTACTTAACGTGTAATCCAGGAAGAGGCCCTTGGTTTATGCAAAGGTTAGCATGACACATAATGCGGCAATTAAGAGGCTTCTCTATACAGAATAATGAGCAAGCAGACTACTCATCTTCAATATTTCTACTGCATTACCAACAGTGCTTGTTTCAGCTCACTAAACATCTTCCACAGAGAAAAGCTGCTCAAAGTTTGCTCACCTGGCGTGCTATAAATAAGAAAATCTGCTGGTTTTATTCCTCTGTTCTAATCTAATACTGACTTAGTGACAAGGGGCTCCAGAGTGGAGATTCTTTTAAAGAGGAAGTTCAGTGGCTTTGTCATTTGCAAATGGATAATTTTAGTAGCAAGGTAGGAAGAGAGTTTAAAATTTCAGATCGATAACCTTTTTATATTGCATATAGTGTTAGTGGTTCCTCCATGTTCAAGGCAATTTTAGAAGTTGATTTTTAAGCTCCTTGGAAGTGAAGCGTTCTGCTGGACACACTTGTTAAATGACTGATTATATCAAGAGAGCAACCTCCTGGGTCCAATAAGTATTGTGTCAAGTACTCTTAGAACAGGCTTTAGGACTGTGATTTTCTGCAGTATCTTGGTTTTGTTTTGCTTTTATGACGATCCTAATCTTGCCAAAATTCTGCTCTCTAGGTTACATTGCTGGATTTACAGATTCTGAAGTGAACAGTAGACCAGACCTCTATGACGTGTATGTGAATTTGGCGGATAGTGAGATCACTATTTCCCCTGTAGTAAAAGGTTGGTTGCTTTGTATATTTTGGATTTAGAGGCTGTTTATTCCAGAGTTGATAGTAATTGCTGAACCTCGCTGTAGGTCAAGCAACCTTGATCCTTCTTCCATCCAGGTTCTGAAAAGTCAATATGTAAGCTTCTGTCTTTCAGTTTTATTGAGGCCCTGGAAGACTGGTGAAAGTTGGAATTTGGAAAGACATGCTTCATCTTTCAACAAATGTACAACTGAGATTTCAAAACATCCATGTTAGACAATTACATGGAAGAGCATTCAGCTGAATGCAGAGATTATCACATGAGTCTTTAGAAAAACATTGCACTAAGTACTTGGAGATTGGGGACTATTTGAAAGGAAAGCTTGTATGTTGCTTGTCATCTTGCTGTTCCTTGTCATTTGCTTAGGGCTGCTTTAGAGGTAGACAATTTGCCTGTGCTGGCATGGCTGTTGATACATCAGGTTACTGCCTTTACCGACAGATTTCAAGTGGCAGTCATGAAGAGGACTCCTTGTTTTGGCTTGTTATTGATATGCATTTCTAGATACCACAGAAATGGTCATTTTACGTGAATGTGTACTATTTTTTTTCTCCCCCCTTACTCAGAGGCAATGACAATGGGAAAACTTCACAAAGAAATTGGACAACTAATTGTTCAATCTGCAGAAGATCCGGATAAATCAGACAGCCAAGTCATTAAGGTTAATATATTTTTTTTTTATTTTTATTTTTAAATCTAGTTAAATTACTTCTACTGCTAAATCTTGGCAGAAGGGGGGAGTAAGAGGAAGACTGTCCCTGGGAATAAGTTGATCTCTTGTACCTTCTGCCTTTTTACAAATGAGCATTTTTATTCTTCGTACAGGTTTTTAAGAATGATGTAATTGGTTTATATTATCTCTTGGGTAACCACATTGCTGAAGAAACTTCAGAAATTGTATTGATTACAAGACTTCCAGTAAAATTAGTTTCCCAGTTTTATTCTACAAAGCATGTATTTTGCTCAATACCTTGTCAATAGTATTGTCAAATATCTTTGGAAAAGTCCTACTGAGATATGGCTTCTCAGCTATAAACGCTGATTTTTATGATGATTTTTTTTTCACTTCCTTCCCTATCTAATAGATTATTAGACATTTCATGACTGAGGACTTAGTCAAAAGAGCTCAGTTAGGCCAGCGAGAGGAGCCCGTGGAGTGGCAGTGCTCCCTTTATTCAACGTCGCACAAAAGCAGACTGAAGAGCTGTTGTAAATTTGCCTTAAAATAAATGGGGTCTTTATTTTAAATGAACAATTTATTTATAATTTTCTTTTTGTTCTGTTGTTTTTTGGGTTTTTTTTAAATAAGTGTATGTTAAAACATTATAATAGCTAATGCTATATTCATGTTGCTTGTTTTTCTGTTCTTCAAGGATATTTCTCTGAAGACAAAAGAAATCTTGGCTACTTTAGCCTCACTTACTGAAGTTTCTGATGGCAATGAAAAACCAACCCTTAACTCTGAGACCCTGAAACAAAAGCGATTTCCACCAGCTACAGAAAACTTTCTTTTTCATTTAGCAGCTGCTGAACAAATGCTCAAACTCTGATTTTGATGCACTGCAGTGTTATGGACCAATTCAAAAATATTGTCTTTGCCATACAGATAGGAATACCTGATATTTTATATGGAAAAATTAAAGGTATAAGAATGAATGTCATATTTACCGTGATATAATGCAGATTATCAGAGCTTTACCTGGGACATACGGAGGCATATTTGGCAACATTCCTAGTGTCATTATCTTCCCCAACTGTAACTTTGTATGTATGGCTCCCCTATTTCATATCACAATGTGGGTGCATATACAAATAGCATGTGCCTGTGTGTCCAGGCTGTGCCGGACATTATTATAGTGGCCGTTTGTCCTGCAGGTTCCAGATGTCGGACAGCTCTATTTTTGTTCTGACTTGTCTTCCTGGGGTCTGGAACACGGGCTGCAGCACACGTGCTGTAAAACCAACGTGGTTTGGATGTGCTAGTCTCTGCACAGGGATACACTGAACACGCAGTTGGTCTGAGTGCTCATTCTGGGCTTCCAGGTATGTCAGCCGGTCAGATACTGCTCTTGCTCTGGACTTCCTGATACCTGGAAATCCCAAATAAATGGACAAGTTCTCTTCTTTTTACTTGAAAATATCTAGGTGTAACAAAGGATGTCTGGGAAAATCTGACGTGGTAGCCTTACTATATAAAGGAAGAGGTATTTTAAAGCTCAAGTGGGGGTTGAGCACCTCTTTTGGACTCTTGCCTTAGAGGTTTTTCCCCCCCTTCACTCTGTCCCATGCCTCTGATGGAGGGAAAAGAGGACAGGCTTACTATACTTAAAATGGGGCTTCCTAGGGGGTCACAGCCAAGTGCTGCTTTTCAGCTGGAGTCATTTAAGAAGTTGTTAGGGTTCCCTGCTGAGAAGATACCTGGCCATTCATTCTTGATCCATTTGACAGATAATCAGGTGAGTTAAAGCCTAATGAACTAGAAATGTTCAAATGGCCAGGTACCACAGGTAGAGCACCAATCACTTAAACTGATGGAGCTGTAACACGGGTACTATCTGATGGTGCTCTGTGTACACTAAATGTAGATGGAAACTTTTGAAGTAATAGTGAAAACTGGGAAATAGTTTAGAGAAAATTAAAATTTGCCTACTTGTTTGGTTGCATAACCATAATTCAAGTTTGGGGTTTTTTTTTTTCATTGAGCAGCCTGAAACTAACTGCTTTGTAATCTTCTGAGAAGAACTTGGATTCTTTGTAGAGAAATACTCTGAGCCAAATGATCTGTATTTCTTCAGAACTGTCCACAACAAATCAGTCAATTCTGCAGTAGCACTTTGTTATAAGAAAAAAGAACCTTTTTCCTGGCCGTTGTACATATAGGCTGTAGCATGTGGTTTTACATAGAGATTTTATACTTATGATTAAAACTTTAGTAATCAATATTTATATTGTTAAATAATTGGATGTTTGCTATTCTGAAACTGGTAGAGCTCATCAATATGAGCAATATCAACAACTATGTGCAAGCAATATTGGTTTGAAAAAAGGTTGTCCTTCTGCTGTGTATCATACGCTAAGGAAATCTATTTTAGAATGTGGATAAGGAATGTGGCATCTATGTATAAAATGGCTAGTTATTACAGTCAGTAAATGAAAGTGCTTCAGAATAATCCCCTATTTTCAGGGGTGTAAAATTGTACTTTAAACACTTACTCTGCGGTTTAAATTCTGAACACAGAAGAGTGTGCTGTTTTTTTTTTTTTTAAACTTCTGAGAAAAATTCTGCAATTGCCTTTGTTTACCTGTAAGTGCTCTGCAGCTTTTTTTCCCCCATTTGCCCATTAATGTTTTTTCTTAATGGTTCGTTAGTATTGCTGCTTCTGTTTTGGGACTCTTACAACAGTCAGAATAGCGGAACTGCAAAATTATGCTGAAAATTCCATTCATGACCTCCTTTAAAGTCCACTGAAATGGAAGTCTTTCACCAAGAAAAACCTGAACGTGCTTTCAGTCAGCTGTCTTAACACCAGGTTGTAACTGTGAAGAAATTGACATAGTTTCTTATTAACATAAAGCCTTAAGGAATTTCATTAAGGTAGTATGGGTGTTAGGGACAGCCACAAAAAGCAGAGAAGCTCAGTTACAAACTAAATATTGAATGCTTGCTTTGCTTTCTGTTTTGGAAATGTTTAAGTTGAAAATCTTGGTGTTGTGTTAGATCTTGTATTCTGACGTTTGTGTGAAACAAATGAAATATAATTTTGCACTTAAGGAACTGGACTCATAGCATGCTTATGTCCATTAAAAAAATCCTGCAGTCTACCCTTTAATTTATGTAAATGTATTCTTGAATAGTTGTGACCACTGAGTCACAGGCCTTGGCTCTTAGTTTCGCAACGCTGGGATTAAGCTACAGCTTGATGTTTAGGTCAGAAATGCACTGCTACGCATTCAAACAGTTTTGTCATCTGTGCTGACTTTTTTGTCACCACAGAGAAAAATGTATTGGCCTCCCTCAGCTTCAGTACTTTCAAAGGCTTGTCCTAATGTTCTTGCATTTTCTTAACGACTTTTGACACTGTTTCCTCTCAAAAGGTTTAGAATAAAATGGAAAAATCTGGAAGGTCAGGACAGGGAAAGATTTCTGCTTATTTCTCACTTCCCTTTCCCCAGGATGCATACAAGCAGACTCTGTGTGCAGTTGCTGATTTTGCAAAGTCAGATGACATCCTTTCTTCCTCCTCCTAGAAGCAAAGACCGTGTAAAATGAAATTTTCATTCATACCTTCTCATCTTACTGCCTTTCTGTTCTTGGATAAATACAAAATGGTGAATGATGGTTCCTGTTGACCTGCTAAGAGACATGCCTCCAAAAGGCGTGCAGCACATAGAATAATTGAAAGCCTTGAATTCAAATGAAAATTGTAGCACTGCTCCTTCCTCAGTTGAGGCAAAAGGTACTCCCTGAGCACTCCGCCTTGCTCATTGCCCACGTGAACCAGTTAGTGTGATAGCTGTAGCATAATATCAGCACTATGTTTGCAGATACTGGAAGGTAGATAGTGAACAAAGCAAAGGCTTGCAAAGGGGAGCAGGATAAACAGTCAATCCCTCCAGTTGTAATTTTGCTGAGTAAATTGGGCTAGTCCCTTAAGGCTAACTGTTGTTTTTAATGCTTTCATCCCTGGTGTTTTAGTCCCTGGTATGAGCTGTTCTGCCTTGTTTCCCCCGCAGGCAACTGGGGGGGAATATTCTGATTGAGAGCAATACAATGCTGTGTAACCTGGAAAAAATTGACGCAGGACTATCTGACAGCATCCACAGGCTGGTTCCGATTTCAACCTCTGACTGCCTCAGTTCCCCAGCTACCAAAAGGGCTAATGATAATTTGTTAATAGGGTGTTGTGAGATGTCGTTTGGAGCAGCTAAATTTATAGATAAAAAAACAAGCCATAAAGTTCAGTGTAAGAAGTTCACAGCTGCCTCGTACTCCCTTATAGCCTTCCCTAGGCAGCTGTCTGGCTGGAGTCCGAGTCAGAGGGACCTTTGGTCAGGTGAGGTCATTCCTTGTGGCTGCCGAATGATGCAAGGCTCAGGAGGAGGCTCCAAAGACTGGGCAACAGCTCCTTCCTGAGCAACACTGTGCAGCACGCGGCCTGGTGTTCGCTGCGTGATGGGGAAGGAGCTGCAGTGCAGGGCTCCCTCCTTCCTTCCTCCACCCCTATGGCCTGCAGGGAAAAATAGTGTGGCTGTGCTACAGGCTTGGGGGTAACAGAGCATGAGCTCCAGCTGGGGAAAATGCTTTGATCTCAGTACTTCCTAGCATGGGAGTGGCTGATTTTTTTTTTTAAGCTACATTAAAGGGGCATGGAAGCCTCATTGCATATTCCTAAATTTCAAGATGCCAAGCTGAGTAGGTGGGGAACTGCTAGCATATTGTGCTGTACCGAGACTTACCTTTTCCTTGAAGCTGTAGTATTGTAGTTTACCACAACTTAAACTGGTTCCACCGCTAATGCACTGTCACTTAACCCACCAGCCGGTGCCAAAGGCAGGAGACAGACCTGCCTTGGGCTGGTATGTTGTTCATCTAAGTTACAAAGGGGAAGGTTGTCCTGTAGGTGCTGACTCTCCTCCCAAGTCCTTCAAACATGATGCTTTTCTGCTTGTCCCAGTCTTGCTCCCCTCACTTATACCTCTGGACTACCAGGTGTCGGGTCCTGGCAGTTCTAGTTCTAGTCTCATAATGACTTTATTTCAAGACCAAGGATGTCCGGGCCTTTTTAGCAATGTATTTTCCCTGCCCTGATTTGAGAAGCAGCTGAATCACCCAGACTGACAATTTAAATGGCAGGTACCTGCCCTCCTCTTCTGGGAAGTTCTGGTTAGGGCAATAGAAACATTTCTGAGAATGGGGGAAAGGAGAGAGGTATTTAATAATCCTGAGGGAGCTGTGTTTAATATGGCAAATTTCAACTTGAGTATTCAGTAAGAAGCTGGTAGATTTTGATAATGGGCAGCTGCAATAACAGACACTATTACCAGACCTATTCCATAAGCCTTACTCACAGAGTTCTAATGACATCAATTTGCTTAAAACATCCAAGTGCAGTGCCAGAGAATTTATAGCTTGTCTAGTTACCATGACGATTCAAAGTTCATGAATCTTCAATTTCTTGGCTTTGCTCTACTGTTGGTTTTTTGTTTTTTTTTCTCTTTGCTTCCACTGTGATTCATGTAACTAGCATTTACTTTAGCCATTCTTAAATTATGTTTATAAAAGGAGTGGGGAGAGGTGTGGGTTTTCATTGTAGTGCCAATTAATGTTTACTGAGTGGAATTAGACCCCATCTGAGTTTGCTTTTGGTATGTATTGAAATAGGATTACTAGAGAAACAGGGTTTTAGAGAATTTAACTGTAGGATGTTAGCTGTGCCACCGTTATTAAAGATTTGGAAGGAGACAAACACTTCATTGAGAGAGGCAGGCTGACACGGTAAGCCTGTTCCAGCTGACCCTGTGGTATCTAAGGAAAAAGAGCAGGGCAAGCCTCCTTCTCCCTAGTGTCCTCCCAGCTCAGGAGAGCTGAGGCTGATGTGATCTTTTCTTCTTGTGTCTCCTTTTGGCTGCCGTTGGAGATGACATTTGGCTAGGCAAACCTTTGGCCTGACACAGTACAATCGCTTTTATGTCACTGACCCTGATGGGATTTTACTATGTACTTACAAACATGACCCACAAAGGCAAGGCAAGGCTAAGCGATCCCTGTTGAGTTCAGTAGGTGTATATCGTGGTTTAACCTCAGTCGGCAACTGAGCACCACACAGCCGCTGGCTCACTCCCCCCTTCTCCCGGTGGGACGGGGGAGAGAATCGGAAGACTAAGAGTGAGAAAACTCGTGGGTTGAGATAAGAACAGTTTACTAATTGAAATAAAATAAAATAGTAATAATAACAATAATAATAAAAGAATATACAAAGCAAGTGATGCACAATGCAATTGCTCACCACCCACCGACCGATGCCCAGCCAGTCCCCGAGCAGCGGCCCCCCCGGCCAGCTTTCCCCAGTTTATGTACTGAGCATGACGTCCCATGGTATGGAATGTCCCTTTGGCCAGTTGGGGTCAGCTGTCCTGGCTGTGCCCCCTCCCAGCTTCTTGTGCACCTCCAGCCTTCTCAGTCAGCAAAGCATGGGAAGCTGAGAAGTCCTTGACCAGTGTAAGCACTACTTAGCAACAACTAAAACATCGGTGTGTAATCAACATTGTTCTCATCCTAAATCCAAAACACAGCACTGTACCAGCTACTAGGAAGGAAATTAACTCTATCCCAGCCAAAACCACGACAGTGTAAAAGATCCTTTACCTTTAAAAATTCACTACAGTCCTCCAGTGGAGTAGTGCAAACTCTTTGCCACTCTTAGGTTTGGCAACTTAAAGACAGAATCCATACTGTCTTCCTGGAACAGCTTTACAGCATGCTCCCCTCAAGTTACAGGTCCTTAGGGTGGGCTGCTACTCTCCTGTCCTCTTTCCTTGTCTGACCCTTCTCTGCAGTCAGTGGTTAAAGGAAGGCTCAAAAAAGGCAGAACTCAAAACAAGAAATGAAACTCAACCCCTACTTCCTGCTTTTGTTCAGTGCCAAAAGCAGGAACTGTTTTCCTGCAGGAGACCAGGCCTGCTATTTTTCCTTACTTCACTCTACACTGCTTTCTTCCTGTAGCGATGGAGTGGATTGGGAAACCTTCAGTTCTCTTGCACTGTGAAAAGAAATCTAATCCTCCAGCAATAGGAGAGCAGTGACCTGTGTATTGTGCTCTAAGGAAGTTAAATTATGGCAGACTTTGGAGGCTGTACTTGTAAAATTACTTCTGTGAAAGTGATTGATTACTACATTATTCAGTGCATATTTATCCCTGTCACACACAGCCTTAGCAGCACCTCACGTAACACCTTCAGTGATCTTAGAACCATCTCTCCTATGACCCCCGCCTATAGTTACCACAACCACAGGGTCTCCTACCACACTTGGGGAGCTTCTTTCTCTTTCCTGTTCCCCCAGGAGAAGGTCTGATCTTGAATTTGTGACAGGTCAGCAAATTGTATGAAAGCAGCTGTACCGGGCCAGACCCTTTGGGTCTATTCAGCCAAATGTCATATCCCAATGGCCACCAACAGCAGACACAAGAAGAAAGCGAGAGCAGGCAAATAAGCTATTTACCCCTTCCACTCCCCAGTAGTATAGAGCTTATGAACTTCTTTTGCTGGTGTAGTTTCTATGAATTTGTATCCTTCAATGGATTCCCTTTGATGGAAATGCCCGTTCTCCTCTTAAATTCATGTAAGCTTTTAGTATCCGTAATGCCCTTTGGTAAGAACTTCACAGTTAACTACACATTGAGCTATCTGTCACTACCCCTAATTCCACTCCTAGTGTTAACAGCCAGCTCACAGCCCAGAGGTGAAGCTGGATTATCCCCTCTGCCAAGCTCATTACTTTTCACTTACCCATTTGTTATTTCACCTGTTTTTATATCCAGTGTTGTAAGCTCTTTCTGCAACTCTTCACAGACAGCCCTGGTCCCCTGAATAATTTCGTATGATCAGCACAATTTATCACTGCACTGATCAACAGGCTAACCCTTATGCCACATTTCAAAAAACAGCTTTTTTCTTTGGATAAACACCGTCAACCTGCAGAAGTGGAGATTCCTCATAGTCTACCACAAGGTCAGAAAGCCACAGGATTTCCCGGTGGCTTCAGTGTAAAAAACAAGTTCTAAAGCTCAAGGGGCACCAGGCCTCAGAACTGCTTCAAGGATGTCGAGAAAAGCCAGGAGTCACTTTGTAGCCAAGTTTGACACCCGATTCCTAAACATTCCTTAGCTAAATTTAACCAATATTATATTGCCATCGGCGTTGCTTTGTCTAATATCACTTTAATGGCTACCTCACTCATGTCTCATCCTTGAAGCGAGTGTTACTAAATACAATGAAACATACAAAGTATTTTGAGAAGAACCAGCTTGACTTTACCCGAAGGACTAGTGATGTTCAACGCCTTTACCAGCTGTGTTCCTGGAAAGCAGCATGTCAAAAGCTGCAGCAGAACAAACTTTTGTATTCAATAATCTTTTAATTAAGAAATCAATCACATGAGGAAGCATACAGAAAACAGTTTGTGACAAATGCTTTGTTACAGTGCTTTCTGGTACAAATATAATTTACAGCATTGTTATGCGTACGCATCTGCCTGTGGGCTGGGGCTTGCAAAATCATTTTGCAAAGTCTGCCTCTTTATAGACCACACCATTGTACACCCAATCTGGTACGTATGCCACCATAAATTCATGATTCAATCAGTCACATATGCCAGTTGAATTTGTTGATGCATTCAGAATTCACTTCAATCAGAGCACACATTTCTATATTAAAGCCAATCTCTAAATTCCCCTATTGTAGAATAACTCTGTTTCATCTGTAGATGACAGAATTTCCGGTTCAAGGTCTGCTCGCTTTATCTGCAACGTATAGAAAAAGGGAATCAACACCACTATATCCTGGTAAGTGTATGTTAAGTCCTCTTTACTGCATTGAACTTTGCACAAATTGAAATACTGTCTTCAGAAGCAAGGCTGTATGGGATTTGGGGTTCTTTGTTTATTTGGGGCTTTTTTTTGCTTCTCTGACATTTTCTACATGCACACACATAAGGGAAGAAATATGTTTTATTTGAAATTAGAGGCGCTCCCAAGATCTAAACAGAGCATTACTGACTTTATCTCCATTCACTATAGAATCATTCAGGTTGGAAAAGACCTTTAAGATCATCGAGTCCAACCGTAAATATATTTGGGTGACTCACCCAGGAGAAGTTCTGCGGTGGGCTGAGCAATTGAGAATCTCAAAGGGAACCAACCAACCATACCCTCAGTACACAATTTCTCACAAGTCCCCTCATTTATGTTCGGTTTACCCTTGTTGCCGTAAGAGATTAAGAAATCTAAAAAAAGAGATTACAATGCCAGAAAGTTTAGGCAAATAAAAGAAACCACTGAAAATTGCAAGAGCCCAATCTGTGATTTTCTGAGAATATTCACACAGTGCTGATAAGGGAGAGGAATTAAATGCAGAAAGGAACCCCAGGCTCCTCTCTCACTTCGCCTTCTCCAAAGCCCAAGGTTCAAGGGCTACATCCTCCATTTAAAACCTGCGAGGAAGGCGTACTTTCCCAGGGAACAGATTACACTTCACGGTTCAGTAAGGCAGGGTGAGGAGATGTCGCATGTGAGTTGGTTTACCTCTCTGATGAGTTCATGCTGACTTTGCATGAAAGAAAAATTTCTCATCTACATCCTTTCTTTCTGCAGCAGGACTGAAAATAGTGCTGGAAGAGCCTTGGTTTTAATCTTTAAGACAGCTCTCCTGACCTTGCTTGCTTCAGACTGTTGTGAAAATCTAATAAATCTACATTGAAAAGTATAAATATAAATAACACACAATGCAACTTAGACCTAGCAAGTCCTGTAAGCCTCTGCCTAGTACATGGGCCTTCACAAGCAGCCTCTCTGCTGCCCCATTTTAGATGCACAACCACATTAATCCTATTGATTTTTTCTATGTGGCCTTAAGACTGCTGGCCATAGTTATAGAATGACTGTTTAATATAACAATAATCCTAAATCAATTCCTGTGAAAGGACTTACCTCCCCACACTGTGGGAACATACTAAGTGAAACTGGTAGCATCCCTGCTAGTACTGACGTAATCATAAGCATTCTCACTGAAGCCAAAGCATGTGGAGTTTTTGCAAATTTTGCCCTGTACAAGACATTGAAAAAGTAAGTATGTCAGTTTGGGCTTGAAAAATAATCTGACAGTGAGACAAACAGCATTAGCTACTATTTTAGTGGTTGAAATTTTACTGAAATTAGTAATAACCTAGGCTTACGAATCCTAAAGATGTTTCCTTACTTTATTTGCTATGTTCTTACTCCTAACTTCCTGTTCTTTCCCTTTGTTTTGTATTCAGCTGCAGCATTTTCCAAGCCCAGACTGTCAATACAAGATTAAGAAAATAAGCAGCAAGATCAAAGTGACAAAAGAAGAGAAGGTGCATTAGTGCTTTAAAGTGTCTCGGTTCTTTGACTAAGATTTTTCTTGCATTACCCTCTTTCCTTTCAGATTTAGTTCCTCTTGGCAGTCCTACTTTGCCTTGTGCAAAAATTTATTACTCGGTATATATTTAAAATTCTATCTTACATCTGCATTTATGTCTTCTAGTAACAGGAGTCCCTTAAGCTAAAAAAGGAGATAGGGAATTGATTTAGGCACTACCAAATTACAAGACATAGATGATCCCTACCTGTATTATTTACATGAGACAGATGATCCCTACCAAAAGCTCAGAGCAGGCTAAGAATTCTCTCATAAACCATACAATGAATTCTTCTTATTATATAGGGTTTCTAAATGTTGCAAAAGCAAGAACATGTTTTACAATATATGAAAAACTATTTGGAAGTTGGGATCCAGTTTTAGTTGCAAATTCAAGTGCCATATGACCTCTTCAGAAATAACAAATCTAAGCTAAGTGCTGTGAACAACCTTGACACCAGACACAGGGACTCAAATCAAGTTACGGACCCTAGGTACTGGAAAACAGCCTGTCAGGAGAGCACAAACATATTTCCTGCATGGGAGCAGAGAAGAAACCCTCGTAGTTGTACACAATCTCCTGCAAATCCTTGAAGCATGGATGCGGACATAACCAGATTCACTTACTTATCTAAATAATCCCAGTTGCTGAACAGAAACTTCCCAGATAATCACTTCTACCAAGGCAAGTAATACTGCAAACCCAAGAAAAATTGGCAAGTGGTAACAGTCAGACTTAAAACTAGAATACACACTGACCAGGCACCCCCAGCCCTTTTGCAGTACTTCCTACCTTTCCACAAAGTGCATAAGCACAGCCGGCAGGAATAATGTTGTCCCAAACAAGACTGCTCTTGACAATGCTGTTTCTTTAACGGCCTCCAGGGAGAGAGAAAAATAAATGTTGTTAAAGCAGCGCTCTGTGCAGCTTCAATTACTGCATGCTTCTGTGAGCACTTTTTTGTCTAATACTCTGGGGTTTCAAGCAACAGGTTAATGAGGGATAAAAACATTTGTTAGAGGAATTCTTTCTTAAATGGAAACTAAACTCCTACAAGTGGCAAATATTCCACTTGTGACTAAATACCTTAAAAGGGAGGTGGAACTACTCATGCCATATCAAGTTTTCCTACCACGACAATAATTTTGCTGAGGCTTGCTTTTTTTAAGTTGTGCTGAACTTCTTCCAAATGGTTATACCTTCTGGGCATCCTAACTATCCTGTGTCAAATCTGAAGTTCTCTCTCCAGCTGTCCACAAATCTTTATGCTCATCTAGCTGTTTCCTCCCCTCTGGATAGCAGCATAGAAAAGGAGGGTCACTGAGAGCACATAAAATATGACTCCTTGCTCTAGTTCCTGTGCCAGACTCTACAGTGAGGATGAGCAAGGTGAGGAGCAAATACAGAGTCAGCAACTGGAGCCCAAGGATAAAATGCACTAGCACACTGTAGATCAGGGCATTACCCTTTGGGAGGCACAGCCTTTAAATGATACTCCCTCTATAGAAGGTGCATGTGATATGTACAATACAGGGCTTTTCTCTGAGGTGTCCCATCAGAAGAAGGTCCAAGAGTCTCCTTCTGTGACCAGGGAAAGCACAAATGCCTGTTAGCGTCTCTGTGGCTCAACTCTGGCACTCGGTATATTGGGCTGGGGAGGCTGCCAACCCTTGAAGACACAAGACAGGTGCCAACCTGGTTCCAGAGACCTAGTCCAAGCCTACCCAAAGATCCAGCACCTGATCTGGGATTCCTCATTTCAATATATCCAACTCTATCTACTCCCAGCATCACATTCAGCTCTTAGCAGAGAATGAAAGGCAAGTCAAGAGAGGCCTTCACCCCGTCACCTACCTTCTCACCAGCCTTCTGTGACAGTCCTACAACCTTGCCATTCCTGTCCATCACTTCAATTCCATTCTCAAATTCTGGGCTTCTCACCACTGCCACAGTAAATGCACTCATCAAGCCTGCAGGGTTGAAGAGGATTTTGCTTTAAAAGATCCAAAAGGACTATCTCAATAGTAACATTCATAATTACATGCATTTTACATTTCCAGTTCAACAGTTCACAGCTGAATAACCTGGCAGCTTAAGAAAAGACTGCCCCATAAAAATCTGCTTGGCATCTTAATTTTTGTTTCAGAAGTTTGAGTGAGTTTTTAAGGCCCAATCCTAAAAGGTGCTTTATCATTATGGACTCAGAGCTTTCAATCACTGCCATCCAGCTCAAACCAAGAGTACTTTGTTCTTAAGAGAAAGGGGAGAGGTTTGTGTTGTGGATAGGTTTTGTACTGGTCAGCACAAAATCCAGCACAGAAAATAAGACCCTGAAGGGAACAGACTTGACGTAAAGGCTGCATCCCTGATTTGAAAGGGATGGTGCCAGGGGAACACTGGCTCTAATATGTTCCATTATGGCACTTCTCTGCCCAGTTGTGTGTCTGTCACAAGTGGCAGTGCTTCAGCTGGATCGTAGATGAGAATGTTTCAGTTTCGTCCAGACCCAGCTTTACAAGGTACCTGAAAACATCCATTCCACAGTCAGTCACTGAAAACCCAAGCCTAAACCACTGGCACTTATAAAGGCCATATCAAATGTCATCTAGCTGGTTTTATTCTTTCTCTTTTCTAGACCAAGGTCTAGGTGTAACAGGGCATAGTCTGGCAAACTGACCTTGTTTGAAATAGTAGATTTCTCTTTTTATTAGATTTTGGCAGGGCTGTTCAATAAAGACATCAGTGTAACAGATGGCACTTTTCAAATGCTGGACTAATACTAATCAATTACCCTCAGGTTTCTCTCTCTATTTAAGAAAATGGAAGTACACTTTAACACCTGCTCCAAGGGAAACAAGTCAGAAAGCTCTTACGCAGGTCCTCGGAAAGATTTGGGTAGCCATCTCACATAACTTGGAACAGAGGAGATGACATTTGTTTTAATTTTACCATTTTCCCCTAGGAAAGGCCAAAATTTTCTTTAATGGCATTAGAAAAACAGTTAATAACATCAAATAGTTAAACTTGTCCTGGTGCAACTTCACCATGTCAGTAGAGCTGTTTCAGTAATGAACTGAGTCTCATTACCTTGCAAGGTTAATAATATTCTAACAACTCCCACTTTCTACACAGTCAGCAGTTAGGTAGCCAGCTAGGTAGCCCCAACCTGAGTAAGGAACTACGCCAGTGCACACCTGGAGCTGTGTTGCGCTCTGGTGTCATGTATGTGCCACACAGTTTGAGTGCTACTGCCCTCCTGATCCCTCCTGGCAGTCCTGATGGTTTCAGGTATAATGTCCAAGCCAAAGAAAAACGCCAACTGCATCCCTGGATATCTTTGAAGAAACGGTTGCATGTCATGCATACAAAGGTCAGAAGAGTGCTCTGGAGCTCTAAAACTAAAAACCAGCAAGCATCAAATAGAGGTCAGCTACACTGATCAGTGAGTGTTAACTCTCACACAGAAAGGACAGTACCCACATAGTCTGGCAAACTGACCTTGTTTGAAATAGTAGATTTCTCTTTTTATTAGATTTTGGCAGGGCTGTTCAATAAAGACATCAGTGTAACAGATGGCACTTTTCAAATGCTGGACTAATACTAATCAATTACCCTCAGGTTTCTCTCTCTATTTAAGAAAATGGAAGTACACTTTAACACCTGCTCCAAGGGAAACAAGTCAGAAAGCTCTTACGCAGGTCCTCGGAAAGATTTGGGTAGCCATCTCACATAACTTGGAACAGAGGAGATGACATTTGTTTTAATTTTACCATTTTCCCCTAGGAAAGGCCAAAATTTTCTTTAATGGCATTAGAAAAACAGTTAATAACATCAAATAGTTAAACTTGTCCTGGTGCAACTTCACCATGTCAGTAGAGCTGTTTCAGTAATGAACTGAGTCTCATTACCTTGCAAGGTTAATAATATTCTGTTATAACAACTCCCACTTTCTACACAGTCAGCAGTTAGGTAGCCAGCTAGGTAGCCCCAACCTGAGTAAGGAACTACGCCAGTGCACACCTGGAGCTGTGTTGCGCTCTGGTGTCATGTATGTGCCACACAGTTTGAGTGCTACTGCCCTCCTGATCCCTCCTGGCAGTCCTGATGGTTTCAGGTATAATGTCCAAGCCAAAGAAAAACGCCAACTGCATCCCTGGATATCTTTGAAGAAACGGTTGCATGTCATGCATACAAAGGTCAGAAGAGTGCTCTGGAGCTCTAAAACTAAAAACCAGCAAGCATCAAATAGAGGTCAGCTACACTGATCAGTGAGTGTTAACTCTCACACAGAAAGGACAGTACCCAGTAAAGGCAGTCAGACAAGGCGGCTAGGAAACAGTCAGACCACATCTGTGCAAGGGCAAGAAAATATACAGTCAGATGGGGCAGCAAATAGCCCTCAGACCAGCTGCACGATGTACCGTTTCTTTACACTCACCAAGAAGAGGAGCAGGTAGAAGTTTTCTGACGACTAGTTGCGTTAACGAACTCTTCAACGTGTATCGATTCATGAAGACAAGAGGAAAAGCCTAAGGCATTGGGAAGAAACAGGCACCCTCTATTAAAAAAAATGTGCAGTATTTCAGTATGTGCAACAGTTTAGGAAGATAAATCTGTGACTTAGTACATAGTTACCATCTATAAAAATAAACAAATGCCTTGGTTAAACATTCCAACAAAATACATATGTTCTCTAGTTACTGAAGGTTTTTGTAATCACTCTTTTAGATAAGAACCCAAAATATTACGATAAAAAAAGCATTCAACATTATTATGTATAGGACAATAGCAGTATGAATACAAAGACAGAAAAAGGAAAACAATTACCTCTGACTAATATTCCTTGGACATCTGCCCAACTGCCTTGTGACACATACTGCTCTCTCCCCCAGACAGGACACCTGGTGCACTTGTGCATTTGTTCCTGATTCTCTGCAGTTTCTATATTCCCATAATACACTTGCAGAAGTTTCATTTAGGAATAAATGGCCAGGACACCACCTAGCGCTCAGAGTCTCCCCTGGAGGACAAAGGGGAAGAACTCCCACATTCAACCACGGACACAGCTGCCTCCTCAGACCTCTGTAAAGTCCTGAGCACTGCTGGCCCAACTGTTTTGCCTAGTGGACAGAGTTAAAGTCCATCTAACAAAGGCAGGAACAGCCATGATTTTCTGCCAGAAGGCTTACAAAAATCAGTTTAGTGTGGAGAGTGAGGAAATGCATTATAGGGGCATCGATGCTTGCAATGAGTGTCATGAGGTGTCCTAGTTTCGGCTGGGATAGAGCTAATTTTTCTTCCTAGTAGCTGGTACAGTGCTGTGTTTTGGATTTAATATGAGAATAACACTGATAGCAACAACTAAAACATCAGTGTGTTAAGTAGCGCTTACACTGGTCAAGGACTTCTCAGCTTCCCATGCTCTGCTGACTGAGAAGGCTGGGGGTGCACAAGAAGCCGGGAGGGGGCACAGCCAGGACAGCTGACCCAAACTGGCCAAAGGGACATTCCATACCATGGGACGTCATGCTCAGGACATAAACTGGGGGAAGCTGACCGGGGAGGCCACTGCTCGGGGACTGGCTGGGCATCGGTCGGTGGGTGGTGAGCAATTGCATTGTGCATCACTTGCTTTGTATATTCTTTTATTATTATTGTTATTATTACTATTTTATTTTATTTCAATTAGTAAACTGTTCTTATCTCAACCCACGAGTTTTCTCACTTTTAGTCTTCCGATTCTCTCCCCCGTCCCACCAGGGGAAGGGGGGAGTGAGCGAGCGGCTGTGTGGTGCTCAGTTGCTGGCTGAGGTTAAACCATGACATGAGGATACCAGAGCTCATTCTGATGTAGCAAAATCTGGAAACCACAAATTCCTATTCCAGCACAGCACAGAGCTAGCTAGGTAGCCCTCAGCTACCTAGCCCTCCTGGAAGGCTAATTAACCTGCATTCAGTGCAGTATTTTCATGGCTACGCTGCTTCTGGGATCTGAGCTAACTTTTTCCAGTACAGATGCCTGCAGATTTCACCCCTTTTATAGAGCTAGATAGATGTCTTCCACAGCACCACATCAAAAAATCAACTATAGCAACCCAGTGAGTTATTCTGTGTTTGTAAACCCTGGCCATTTCCTCTCACCACCCATTTTCTAAGTTTGCAGAATAATAAAGAAAAGGACAAAAGAGGAAGCCAAGCAAGGTATTGGCTGACAGATGATAGGGAAAATTATTATTCTCAACAGTTCTGGGGCAAGACATCAGAGTAGAGCATTAAAGCACAATCCTGAAGGATATCTGGCCATGTGATCATCTCAGCGCCTACTCCTTCTCAGGAGAGCTGAATAAGCTCTCAGGAAAGCAATCATTGAGGAAATACATACACCAATACAAGCTGCATAGGAAATGGCTCCCACGCTGTACAAGATCTGCTTCTGTTGAAGCGAGTGCTCCTAAGATGGACAGAAGAAACATACTCCGTAAGTGCATTTGTAAAACACTTGTAAATCATATTCAAAATGGTCTTGTACAATTAAGATGATTTAAAAAATAAAAATCGACACATACTTCAGCCTTTGTGGTACCATTTCCATTTAATAGGGTGAATCCTGTGGTATATGTGTGAAACACGAACTGCAGAAAGGAGAGACTATAAGCAAAAATGAATTTGGGATTGAGACTAGAAGACTTGTAAATGTTGAAAGGAAGAGGTAATTACCTGACAAAAAAAAGTTTGCTTTGCCCGGAGTGGAAGAGATGAAGCAATAACCTAAGAGGAAAACCCCACAAGAAAATTAGGTTTGATGAATCTAGAAGTTTTTGGTGAGCAGTGGTAGGCTAGAGCACGAAGAGAACTGCTATGTTACTATTTGCAGCAGCGTCAAAGGCAGCGTCAGTACCCGAAGCCATTTGCCTTGATTCTAGGCTAACACACTTTCTTGCCACAGATGTGACATTTTCACTTTTTCTATCCAATATAAAACACAGAGACACAGTGATTAAAACACTGTGTGCAAGAATATTTGGGCAAGATGCTTTCTTACCCAAAATAAAAAATACATTTGTACCTGTGAAGCTAAAATAGGTGCAAATAAAATAACTACGATAATAAAAATGTAGTTAAAGTAGTGAATGAGAAAGGGTCAGATTGTTTTGGCTAGTGGGGATGTAAATACTAGATCTACCTGACCTAAGATCAATGATTCTAGGATCTACTTGCCAACTCAGACAGTGAATAAGAACTTCAGTTTTAATAAACCACAGCCTTTCTTCAGGTCTAGCCTACCAGGTTTGGAGCACTCTTAAAGTACAGAGTCAATCAAGATAAGGCAAATATTGAATAAGAGGAGGGTATGGAACATCCAAAGCCTCAGAGAAGGATCAGTAATTCATTTAATATTAGTGGATCAACTACCTTTATTATTAATGCCAGTGCTGAATCTAACCCCACCTATGAAAGAGCTTTAAGCTGTAAATATCAAAAAGAAGTATTTCTGTTAATTCTATTACCGTTCTTAATGAATTTAATGAAAATCTTGATAGCTGTTATACTTTCTAGTAGTGCCATACAAGTTCATGCTGTAATCTCTATATGGAATGACTTAGTATGTATACTCATATGCCAAAACCAAAGGCAAACACATCTAAATAAACAAACATGCATATAATTGCAGCTACAAATTTTATGAAACAAAATGATGCAATTTTTGAGCACTGTAAGGAGTTTATATATTTTGTAATTTCTTGACAACACCATTTCTTATTTGCAAATGCACGATCTACAAAAGAAAAAATTCATATTCTGAATCTGAAACAGAACACAAGGTCCAACTCCCTCCTACTGCAGTTCCAGTTTTTTGAGGTTAAACAGACCAAAACCAGGCCTTGCTCTCAATGCCTAGTGAATTTCACCTTGCATCAGAAAGCTGACCTTCACACATGAACAATCTCTTTGAATACTGCTGAAGGAAGGTAGCTAACAGGTTTGGACTTCCAATGAGATTCCCTAAGGGCTTGATTTCTAGATTACTTAGCAGTTCCCATAAAATAGATGTTTTTTAAAAAGCTTGTGCTGAAAATACAACTAAGAAGCCTAAAACCTGTTCCCTCCCTCCAACCCCTGGCTGTGGAAAAATGTAAGCCCTGTGGTACACTAGCATCTTTCATGATTACTCACCAATGGAAGAGATATGGGCAGGAAGGCTAAAAAGAAAGAAAACATCATTTCAGTAAAGGTAACTGCTGAGTCTAGCTTTTGAGCAGAAAATTCCCCTTACTTCCCCGCTCAGTTTCAGCTCAAAGTAAAACACTGCCCACAAAAACCCTACCATCACCATGGACTTCAATTCTAACCTTTGTCTCTCATTCAAGAAGCCAGAATACCTGGTCACAGCTTATAGCCAAAAGGACCCCTTGTGAACTCCACTCAATGTGGCTACTCAGAAACTATATAACTGAGT
The DNA here is from genome assembly GCF_000699105.1 of Pygoscelis adeliae. Taxonomy (NCBI): domain Eukaryota; kingdom Metazoa; phylum Chordata; class Aves; order Sphenisciformes; family Spheniscidae; genus Pygoscelis; species Pygoscelis adeliae. The sequence goes on along the minus strand of NW_008824986.1, from coordinate 12,981,727 downwards.
TTTGAACAGAAATTTCTTCTCCTCACTCTATTCAAAAAGAGATATGTGGCAACAAAGACTGTCACAGCTGTGAGTGGTTATATGAGATAAGGAGTAAATAGCCTGAGTATGGTTATATCTGATTAACAACCTGCGCTGTCTTGGCTCCCTAAACATCACCCCAAGCAGACTTTATCTGCCACCACAGCAAGTAAATTCATACAGTAGCCACATTCATCAAATGAAAACTTAGCTTATAGTAGATAGTTTTACATGTGAAAGGATTTGGGAACTCATTCTGTAGTGACAAAAAACAGAGACTGGTCAGACTATTTCCACTTAGCCAAGCAGAAGAACTGTGGAAAAAATTCCTCAGGAGGACCGTAGGAATAAATAAATCTTCAACAGACATGACAATGCAACTAACAGAAGAGTCTACTTGTTTTTCTATATGGAGAAGAGTATCACTGTAGTATCACAGTGGCTATTTACTTCGATGCTTCAGTCACATACACAAAACTTCTCTTAAGGGAACTTACCTGGAGGTCTAAACAGAACAGGAATTATCTTGTCTGTATCAGGATGTACACTGGACTTAAAAGAAAAAAAAAAAAAAGAAAGAAAAAAGTCAAATTGGACGACCTTTGCCATACTTGAATAAGAAAGAAAAAAAACCATTTCTAAATATTTTGTAAACTTACCAGGCTTAGCAGGAAGGCTTGTTTTGTCTAAACAATTAGAAAATTAGGTTAGTAATCAAGTTTCAGAAGAGACTGGGTAAAATCTTCTTTCTAAATTTATTATATCTTTTTTTTTCCCAATAACTTACTTTTATATGGAATGCCATATATGTATACACCCCTTTAATTATTTTTTCCCTAAAATTTCTCTCCATATACTCCTTGTTGAATATAAGTTACTCACATCCCATGTGCTGTGTAACAGCACCAAAGTGCACATTATGGCAGAATAGAAAGTTAATTTTAAAAAGTTAAGCTAGTAGGTATTTTAAAACAGAAAACAACAATTTTAAAATATGGCTAAAAGCCTAAACACTTATGTTAAGACTTCAGCTTTTCTGGAATCACAGAAGCTTTTATTTCTCCTTTCAGACTTTGACACAGAAGGTACTAAATGCCACATGGGAAGAGCCAAGCCCACAGTGAATCAAAAGAAAGACTCCTCCTAACAAAGCAAGGGCTCAGCACTACTTTCCAGCAATTCCATGAGGAAGTTTTCCACCCAAATACTGCTACTGCTCATTTTATGAGATGTGAAACCAAACCAACCTGCCCTCTATATGATGATGCAACATCAAAGATTCAAAATGAGCTCAGTAAGTATTTTACGTATTTATCACCTACCTATATCATCCCAGCTGAGGACAGACAGGCTTAAAGCAATGATACCTAGAGTGATTCGAGGGTTTCTTTTAAATTCAGCTATATGATAGACAACATAGCATTCTTCAGAATAATAATACTGCAATTTGGCACCAGTAGTCATCCAAAGAAATTCCTACTAGATTCATAGATTAGAATCTCTGTAGTAATGATTTTTTCTTGTTTATCCCTTGTATCTGAATCTCAGTATTCTGTCTCCTAGATCTTACACTAATAGCAACTATTTCAGCCATGAAAAAAAGAGACACCTCTATTTTCTACAAATTGCGCTCCAAAATACCTGATCATTCTGTATGGGCTCACTTAGCGTCTTTCCACTGTTTTGTAATAATAACCTGGTTCTTCTTATTTCATCCTATATTTGAGAAAAAAACAAACCAATGAGAAAAAAATAACTCAGATTTCAATATTCTACAGTGCAATGTATCAGTTATAAGACACATTAAATACAAACCTAGAATGTCAAGCTAATGCACCTGTCCTTCACCAAAGCACTTAAAGCAAGAACACCCCTCAACACACAACTAATTCAGTCATAAAAACTTTTAGATTATTCAGACTCCCTTGGTCTCTTTAAGTATCAATCCTTCAACCCGTTACATAAATGCACCTGAACTTTAAGCACATGAAAAACCTCACTGAAATCAAGAGCGTTATTCTTGTACCTAAAGTTATCCATGTCTGCTGGCAAATTCAAAAATTTGCCACCAAAGCAACCATCTGATATCCCCACAGGCACCTAGATGACTATTTTAAAATGAAATTCCAAACCAGACTTTTAAAATTACCAGAAATGAGTCACAACATCACTAGATGTTCCTGCACGTTCACAAATGTGTGATCAAGTTTTGCATCTTACACTCTTCCTTTAAACTTGGCTTAAGCTTTTAATTATGGAAAACAGGTACACTTAAACAAAGAGAATAAAATTGTAACCTCATGTAGTTATCCATAGTCTACATAAAAAGCTTCCCCTCTTAGGAGAATTTATGAGATGATTTGATTTTTTTTCAACAGGCACATCTCTCTTTGCAACAGTGTATTTTAATTCAAGGAGGTGTGAACTAATCCTAGATTTCCAAATCCCTGAATGTACTATAAAATTTTCTTGTTGGCTTTTACATATATATAATGCACATTTAGTAAATTATATTATTCGTACATGTAAATATATAGACAGATATGTATTCATACCACATATACACATATACAGAGATAGATGAATAGATACATACAACACACTAACTCTGCAAGTGACAAGGAAATATCTCATATACACACATTTTGACAGTGTCCTTTTGCTTTAATGGAGCTTTCCCTTAATAAATAAATAAATAAACAAACAAATCAACAAAAATTCCTTTAACATACTGACCAACCAGCCGACTCTCATACAATGTGCTGTGCTTTCTCCTCTGTTACCCCTGACAAAACTACACAGAAGTGGATTGACAGAACAGCACATCTTCCCCAGAATTTTGCTGTCATGACAGTTCCTGAAATTTAGAAGCTACACTTGACGATCAACAATGCGTTTAGCGTCACACTTTCAATAATTAATGTTAAAATTGTAATAATAATTCTCTGGTATAAAAAGGCCCTACAAATCAGGTGTGTGCCCTCCTAGGGTAGGATTCCTTTCAGTATAGCCACTTGGAGGAGAATCAAAGAGCTTCATGACCTTCAGATTAAGCTGCACCACAAGAATGGGTATGTGGATTAGCCAGCAGAGATTTTGGATGCCTGTGATGCAGTTCAGCAAACCTGTCTTCCCCAAAGCTGCGACAGCTCCACATCGTGAGTCCTCCAGCAGCAGATGATTTAAGAACAGCCTGCCCAGCTGCTCGCTTCATCTCTCTTGTCTTTGGGGGTTTCCCGATTCTTAATTGGGCTAATTCAACTGTTGGCACAGCAGCGACAGTCTAAACACTACTGCTGAAATGGTAGTGTCTACAAACGCCCCTTGTTTTATGTAATTATACATAGAAATGCATACACGTATATTTCATATATATATATATGTATAGGTATTTTATTTTTCCTCCGAAGCCTTGTAATGATATTATTATACACCTTAGCAAAGTCAAAATTCGCAAGGTCGATTGCTAACCTTCCTGCTACCTGACACGTTTTGGAGCAGGAGCGAAGGAGCGCCGAGCAGCTGGCGCCGAGGCCACGCTGTCCCGCAGAGCCCCGGCACCCGGGGCGACGTCCCGGCGCCAAGGGCAGGGGGGCGAGCCACCTCCTGCGGCCCCGGCCCCAAAACACCCGTCCCTCCTGCCACCGGTGCCGCCAGCCACGGCGTT
>NW_008824986.1:12971209-12977583 GCF_000699105.1 Pygoscelis adeliae | reverse complement strand
TGGGCCCGGGACGGGGAGGCAGCGGGGGTCGGCGGCCTGCAGCCCTGGAGCAGCCTCAGGGCAGGCCCCCGGGGCAGGGGGGAGCAGATCGTGGTTAGGAAAGGGCCGACCGCCTTTCCCCCTTCCGGCAGTTTCCCCCTGCGCGACCTGGGAAGGCGGAGCCAAGGAGCAGGACTGCAGGGAAACCCCCTGCATCCTCCACGTTGACTTAAAATTACTAAGGTAAGAGAAAGATACAGCCAGGTAAAAGATCAGTGTGTCACTGCCCTGGGGTTTCACAGGCCCAAACAGCTACCACCAACACCGCTACCGTGTTATTTTGCATTACTGCGCTGTGCGGGGGTTTAACTTCATGTATTGTAGGTCCAGGACATCAGGTTTATTGGAAAAATTGCGTGGATACTAGTGGATTTACACAAAACAGAACTAAAACACTGGGACTGAAAAGAGATTTGCAAGTACTGAAACCTGGAGCATCACCGGGCACCACACAACGTCAGGCTCGTTTTTTCATCCTTTCACTTACATTGCAGCATTAATACCCGTTATGAAGCTAACTTAGGACACAACAGCCACTTCGCCAAGGTGGTTCCCTCGTGCTTCTGTTTATCTTAAGTCCTTTCCCCTGCTCAAAAGGGCAGAAGATGAAAAATACAAACCCATTCAATATTGTATTGATTTATCCAGCCCTTCAGCAGCACACCTGCTACTTACTATGGCCTACTCACCACAGCACACGCACAACGGCAGTGCCAGCTGTAACTGCTTGCTGCGAACAAAGGTATAGAAGTTGGATATTGCCTTAGAAACTAACTACTTCAAAATAGAGAAACGGGAATCTTTGGGGAAGAAGTGAAAGAAAAGCAACACACCTGCTGCTCGTCACTGTTAAGATTTATTATTATAGCTAGAGATGTGCTACATTGTTTTCAAGCAGTACAACAGACAGATTCAAGCAAATAAGCAATGCTTTAAATGACGGAAGACTTGTAATTAAACTCCAGTAAGTACACTACTGGGGTTCAAGTTCTTACCATCTCCCAAGCAGAATGAAAGTTCTTCATGCCAATTAATGCAGCATTAAAATGGCACATACTTACATTCATTTCAAGTTAAGTGTATTTACACACAAAAACGGGGATTTTTTATTTTTTACTTGTTACATTCATCTCTTCCTCTGCAAAATTCATTAAAAACAAACCATGTATCAAAATTCTATTTTCTGTATTGTCCCTCTTATTTCAAACTCGTTACAGAATTTAATTTTTCATGTGAGAAAAGAAAATGCGGGACACTTTCTGGTCCAAAACTAGTTAAGGAAAGAGGAAAAATGCAGTGGAATACAACTGTATTTTGTGTACTTGTCATATTCAAGAAGATGACTAGTGGTCACAAAAATTCAGGAAACAAGTTGCAAGAAGGGGGGGGGAAAAGCCTTAGTTTTTACCCTTCTTTTTAAAAGAAGACAAGGGAGTCAGTAAATGTTTCAGCATTTAATTTCTTTTTCAACATCAGAAAATGAGAAATATGATTTTTTTTTTTTAATAATCACAGGTGCTTTCCTAATGTCTTCAGTGTATGGTAACTAAGAGTTTTGTCCACATATTTGAGTGTTTATGTATGCACTTTCTCAAAATATTCTTTAGAAGCTTCTGGGCTTGGTTTGATCTGTCAAGAAAAGAAAATTTAGTTATTATATGCTATAAGATAAAAAAATTACGTCTTTGACATTTTATCCAAGAAAATCCATGCATACTTTATAAAAACATCAGGTTATTTCTGTTTCTGTACTCGGTTAAAAGATGAAAGCCTAAATGATGTACAAGCTCCTACTTGCAAATTTCAAGTATAAAACACATTTTTCCTGCTAAATATCAAGCAGGGCATTAAATAAGTAAAAAAATCTGAAGACAACTGGTGCAGAGTGCAAGTCAAATTTAGAGTTTTAAATACAACTTGTTTTCTAAAAGAAAATTGGTGACTTTCTTCACAGAAATCACACATATTTAATATCATACAAATAGACTGAATTGGTCCAACCAATAAAAGCCTCAGATTTAGACAACAGGCACAGACTCAGTCAAGCACTTCACGTTAAAGTGGTTCTCAGCCCTTCAGACATGCAAAAATATGCCAGTGTCTATATTTAGAAAAGTGATATTTAGCGGATGCTTACTGTTGGGGAGTCTGGAGTCCAGTTTGCCGGGCAAACCTCTCCATGTGTTTCCACGTACTGGAATGCTTTCACCAAGCGGAGGGTCTCTTCCACGCTGCGACCGACAGGGAGATCATTGATACTTAGATGCTTGATGAGCCCATTTGGATCAATGATGAAGAGACCTCTGTAATTGAGCAAGAATTTAGGGAATGCAAATCACGTTCCAAGACGAAACACAAGAAACTGGATGAACTATTTCAACAAGGCAGTTATATTCTTAGATGCACATATCGGAGTTAGGAGTAGCAATACAGCATTTAATATATTGTTTGTTAATGCAGTGATCAAAACCCAAGAACTAGTCAACTGGCATGGTATTGTAAAATTACAAAATATGCATAAAGACTATTAAATCAAGACAGATGTATAACAAAGGTAGAACTTCTAATTCCACCTATATTTCGAAGTTGATAGCTGGCATCCTTCCCATGTCTTTTTGATATGAAAATCCAAAGGTATTGAGTGAAGAGTTGCTTATGCATTAAGCTACTAAATTAAATCCTGTTGCATATAAACGTTTGTGAAAACCAGAGTCCCAGTCTTACCATATTAATTAACTTAATTTGTCAACAAACAAATGTCAGAAGTTCCTGATCCAAAGAGACCAGGAACCGAAGGTCTCCAGAAGATTCCTACCCAATCCAATGGATCTCAGGGGCCACTATTTACTTTTAGTAAGTATTCACATGCTGGAGAAGGAAACGTCAATTTCTCTTTATTCTAGATAACTATAGGATTGACTGCAGTGGCCTCTAGGACTACTGTTTTAGAAACTTCTCACACAGAAGTTAAGGCAGTCTTTTCTCCCTTCGTAAGAAAGAAAACAAAAGAAAGGGACAGACCTAAGTTGTGAAAAAAATGTAAAAAAATTGTAAAATGCTCTTCTATCCTTTCCTTAGTGACGTGGAGTTCTCCCACTCACTCAGAACAGAATAGCTGGCTTTCCCCTGCATGCATTCTCAGAGAGACCTGGAACCATTCTCAACTTAATGGCCATAATGGCCACGTGCCCTTTTCCTAGGGTGGGATCCAGCAGAAGTTCTGCAGAACAAGTGACATCTTACAGTCTTCATTTGATCCTTGTGCAGTTTCCCCTGCAGGAGGAGACAGTATGGCTCACATTGTTTTAGATTGGCTTGGTCATAACCGAGTTATCAGCAATCATGAGTTACCTTAGTGCTATGCCAGGTCCTTCTAGCAGCACACCGTAATCACGGGAGATTTGTTTTGTGAGGTCCGACAGAATTGGAATATTCATTTTGCCCAAACCGCCGCTCTAGAGAAAAAGAGTAAGATTCCATTTTGTTACAAAACACTTTTTAGGATTATCCTTCTTGAGTTGCTGGATTCGGCGCTCTTGAGAGTATACTAACAAGAGAACACATTCATGCCATTTGCTCCATGAAAGGAACCACGAGGGGGTGGGGGGTTATTCTTGGGCTGGTTTTGTTTGTTTGTTTTTAAAAGTGGTCAGGAACATTTGGTTTCTTTGGAACATGAAAACTTCTTCTGCACTGGGCATTTTAGCATTGCTTATTTTGCTGGTAAAAGGCTACCTATGACAACAGTCAAATTTTCAGGAAGATTTCCCTTGTACACTCTTCAGGAGCTTTGAATACAAAAATTTCTACTGCATATTTAAGTGTTCAAATTTAAACAGGATGAACATGGTGGGGAAGGAAGGGAAAACAAACCTGCATGCTATGAACAGACAAAACACAAGGCTTCTAACAGCCACGCTAGGTATGTCAGAGTTCTGCTGCTCTATTTAGTGCATGTATTCCCCCCCCCCAAATCAATTTAAATACTATTTGGAGAGTCAACCAAGATTTCTTTCAGTTTTGCAACATACTGGAACTGCAACAGAGATAAGCTCTCTATCCTTGAAACAAGCCCAGAGCTTGTTAGCTTTTCTGTTCCTGGCATCATTAGTGAATCATTGTGTAATCTCAGTCACTCAGACCTTGATCCTGCAAATGCTTGCCTGCAATGGAGTTCTCATACGCAGAGCTTTGAGCACAGATGTCGGAGAAACCAAGGCCTTAGCTTCTCCGGGTGTCAGTTTCCTGTCTGCGCCACCACGGAATTCTTTCCACCCTTTGCAGGGTGTTTTGCTACACGTGCACCGAGCAGTGTCTGACTGGCATACGCTGAGCAGCTTTCGCACACAGCAGTGAAGTCAGTCCACAATCACATTTTAGAGCTTTGAACAAAGCATGCAGAAAATTAAATACTCTCAATAGGTTCGGCCAAGCCATATTAAATCTAGCAAACTCTCCTCCCTCCCCTGTATGTTACAACAGCAAAGCTATGCACCTGGAGGCACCCCAGTCTGTGAGCACTACTGCAGACTGCTGTCCACACGGGTAACGGCTGATGACACAGGAGCTTCTGCACCTTCCTGCGACACTTCTGATTCTCTACAACTAACCAAACCAGTGAGGTGCTTTATGTGATTGAAAGTGGGCAGTTTTATATACACGTGAAAGAGGCTCCTCTCCAGTAAAAGGCCATCTTTATAACTTTCTTTCCCTGCAAAAAGCTGAGGACTTCTGTTTGTACTGCAGAAGTGGAACTATTTCGGCAAGTGACAGTTAATAATACAAGTGCTCCAATAAACGCATTGTTCTTCTGCTTCCATTCTGAAGCCACCACTGTTCCGTATTGGTTAACAATAATGACTAAACAGCTGCTGTTCATTTTCTGTGAGGGTGCACACAAACCATCAGCTGTAACAAACAGCTTAGGACAGTGACACGTACACTGAGTATTTGTCTTTCAAGATAAACACATAAGGATATGATGTAACCTACAAGACTATCAAGAGAGTGAAACAAAGTTTAAAAAAAAAACCAAATTATTAAGGAAGAGAGCAAGAAAACAAAGACTGAGGTCAGAATTATGTCATCAAATGTAGAAGTTAATTACTTCACATATCAATTCAGGCAGTCTATTGAAATCGGTGTTTGCACAATTGTTCACTCAACTCCTCAGGAGCTCTTGTGAAAAGAGAACAAACCAACAGAGAAAGCCCCAAACAGCTGCTCAATTCATACCTTTCGTGGCGTATTTATCCAGGCCAGATGACAAAAATGAGAATCCACAGAAACTGCTACCACTTCACAGTTCACATCATGAAATTCATTTGCTTTGTTGCTGAAAGCCACAATTTCTGTGGGGCAGACAAAGGTGCTGGGTGGGAAGAGAGAACAGGCTGTAATGATTCTGCAATCTTTTCAGAGAATTTTTTAGAAAAGACTCTCATGTCTGTTTCTAGGCACTAATGCAGCAGAGCATTTTCTTTAGCCTGATAATTTTAACCATGTTTCCTGCTCAAGATTAGTTTCAGACACTCTCAAAGCAACAGCCATAGCCACCTAGCTGGCATACCAGTTTTCAACTCTCAGTTCTAGACAGATTTTTTGCAGAGATGGAGAAGCTGTCTCTGCTAGACACTCTCTAGACAGAGAGTTTTTGGAAACTGTAGCAGAAAGGACTGCAGGTTAAGTCCTCCCCATGTGCCCACATACACCAGGATGCTCTTGGCAATTCAAGTCTTCTGGACAGGCTCAATTCCATCTGTTCACCTTTTGCTCTGGAGCCGTCCAGCTGCAGTTCTGCTGGCCCTGCTGCTTAAAAGGAGAGAGTCTCCAACATGACCCCAAGCTGCAAGGCAATGTCTTCACCCCTGGGATCTGACTGTAAGAGGAACCACACTTGCAAGGCCGCATCTACTTCCTGAAGCAGTCCTGGCAGCTAGAAGATGCTCTCCAGCCACCAGGTCCATTACTTTAGCACACAGTGGCCATTTGTCCCCAAGTCTTATCACTCACGCTCTAGAAACAGACACATCTGCCTTGCAAGACTAGCCTGGATAAGGTAAAAACAGCCGCTTTAGACAGCAATGATCTGCAGCACTTCCGATGAGCTTCAGCAAGGCAGGAGACCCATCTGAAAGGAGAGAAACCCGTACTCACAAGTCCAGGGGGTAGAAGAAGAGGACGAGGTATTTCCCCTTGAAATCATCCAGGCTCAGCTCCTTGAACTCTCCGTTAACAACAGCCGTTCCTTTAAAAAACGGGGCGTGTTGCGTAACCGCTGGAGCAAACCGCGAGGAGCCTGTGGGGGAGAAAACAGAACTGCGGACTGTACCGCC
>NW_008824986.1:12962999-12970476 GCF_000699105.1 Pygoscelis adeliae | reverse complement strand
CCCGCTGGCGGGGCTGCCTGTGGGACCTAGTTTCGGAGTATGCTGATGCAGACCGAAACGGAGCAAACAGCATGGCTTGTGCTCAGAAACCTTCCAGATACAAGCTTTTCAAATGCAATTGGCTCTGACTTTATTGAACTCTCTCAGGTTACAGTTGTTTAATCATAATTAAACAATTACGGCGAGATAGCCGTGTGCCTACTTAGCTCCTCTCGGCTGTGAGCTGATGCAAACCGAAGTCCTTGCCAGTTTTCCCACACAAGCACTTACTGCCGCTAACGGGCAGCGCTGCGTTAAGCTGAATGTGTGTCTGTAGCCTCCCTCTGCCCTGGAGGTTTGTCCCAGTTCTGTTCGCGGCACGGACTGTCACTGGAGAACCACACTGGTCCAGCCCTAGGAAGAGTGGGTGGGGTGTACGTTAGCTCTGGGGGGGGTAGAAGAGTCGTAAAACCCTGTCACAGGCCTCCTGGCAGATGAAAGCAGCGCAGGAAAGGTGTACGGCTTGTGGAAGGGACCACACCCCGTACATGCAAACCTGTTTCCCTGAAGTTGGGGGCTTCAGAGAGTCTGCTGTTGAAGCCCAAGCTCCCACAACTCAAGCTAAAGGAGCTAGTTTAACAGAGTCAATTGAGCAATACAAGGTTTTCTCAGGCTATTTCTGTTAAGTAACTGATGGTGGCAGCAACAGAGATCACCTTCACCAAGAAGCCGCCAGCTGCCCACCCTGTTTTAGGCCGCATGCTTTGGAGCAGCACAAGTGGCGTGCACAACCCAGAGTACTGAAAATCAAACACTTTCTAAAAGTCCGTTTTTCTTTTCTTAGCTTCTTTTTGTGTGTTTCTTCATCTAAGTAGTCAAATCGAGTGGAACCCAGTTTCACTTCTGGGTTTTGGTAATTTCTGGCTTAATATTCATACTTGTAAATATCTACAGCCTTTTACAGAGGGGAGGTCCCACCTTGTGAACTAGAGAGAAGTCTGGCTCCACTAGCAGGATGAGCTCGGCCATCAGCAGCTGGGGCCAAGGCCAAAGGCAGCCAGAGCAATGTCAGCCACATCCCAGGCCTCTGGGATGAGCTCAATAGATACTGCATCTATACTTCTGAACAAATTAGCAAACTTATTGCTGGTACTGATCTGTCTGGCGTGGTCCGGTCACCTCTGTAATAGTAAACTCTTTGACCCTTCAAAAGAGGGAGGTTGTGTGCAACCTGCCTCTTAGGGTTGGTCACTAGCCAGTATTAACTCTCTACTATGCCTGGGGACTGTTTGGGGCAGTGTTAGTCAGTGTTGTCCAAAAGCATGCTGAGACCTTTGTGAGCCCTTAACATCATCACTAGTTTCAGTTGCTATGCCTTTCTGTGGCACTCCTAAATTTATTAATCCAGGTGTAGGCAATGACAGCTGCAAATGTGGCTCTGATAATCTTCTCAAAAACTGTAGTGCCCAGCAGAGCAGCCAGAATAATGTCATCTACTCATCCATGCACAGAGATACTGGGCAGCTGCCTGGGCTTGTGATGAAGATGGAGGTGCCCAAAAGGAGATTATAAAGATGGAGGTGTTCTGCACAAGGGTGCAGGAGACAAACTGTTGCTATAGCCATGGTGAGATGAGGGGGAAGAAAATGTGGATGATAAGGATACAGATACCCCAGTATGGAGTCCATCCACATGGTACTCTAACAGCTTCCTGAATCCACTGATTTCCTGGAATTCAAATAGACATCTCTATTGCTTTTGATTTTGAAACTGTTCCCTTCAGGCTCAACACCCTCTAACAAGCTCTGCGTGTGCATTTGACCATGTCTGCATAAGTGTGTGCAAGCGCAGTGCTGGGTCACTGAACTAGCAGGTTCTGAATTAAGGAGCCTTATGTACCCCTTGCTTCTCATTAGCGCTTTGCTAAGGGAAACCTGAAGGTGTGTGAGAGAGAAGTTCAGTTTTGACTCTTGCCGATGAACCAGGGCTGCTTGAAAGTGCCAGCTGGACAGGGACTCTGCTGGGAAAGTCACTGGCTGAGCGAGGGGAGCCAGCTGGCTGAGCTACTCAACTTATTTGCATGTCTCTTGCCTAAAAGTTAGGGGCATTCTTGCTTAAAAACCCCTCAGAGCCTAAAAGTGGAAGCGAATAAACTATTTGTATGCTAGAAAATATGTCAGATACCGTGTGGTGGAGCCGTGCTGTAGCCTGCAGCCCTAGGAGATGGGAGAGGGGAGGAGTGGTTGTTGAGGGACTTGTCAGCAGTAGAGGTTAGGGAGGTCTTCGTGCCACTGCTGAGGGCTGCCAGCAGGGCATTGAGGAGCAGAGCTGAGCCCAGGACACCTGCAGAGCAGTGACTGTCAGTGAAGAGTAGTAAAGAAACATCAGCCGTTACCTGGTCGATTCCCTGAATAGCAGTGCAGAATGGCACGTCTGCGTTCACGTCTGCCGGACTGGCATATCCCCTCGAATGGAGAGACGTGCTCACCCAGCCGAGTCCGCCGTGGCTGGCCAGCAAACTGTGTACCAGGTGACGGCTGGGCCACAACGGTTCCTTTCCCTCAGCTGTGGGAGCTGTATTGTGGCAACAAGAAAAGGGCTATTGCTAGGATTTCCTGAGGATGGTTGTCTCACCCACAGATGATTATTCACAACTTCTAAGTTGATGTATTCTAAAACGATGTCCTTCCCCCCTCCCCGGAAAGTTATATTTGTTTAAAACTCTTTGTTTAAACACTTGGCTTGCAGGCGGGGAAATATTGCTCATGCTTTGTTATGAAGGCAGTGTAATTCAGCTTCTCAGACTTCTGGGCAAGAGCTTGAACAACTGCCATTTAACAGGGGGTTTATTTTCCATTTTGCTTTTTACCGGGCATCCCTACAATTTGAAGATGGACCTTGTCACTGCCAAAGCACACCTGGCAGAAGAGTTGTTCCTTTTTCCTCAGCTCTGGCTCTTGCACAGGCTAAACCTAGTTCTTCTTGCCATCCGAAGAGCAAAATAAATCTACCGAGCGGTACCATATGCGCATCTTTCTCCGAATCTTGTTGGTTTTCTGCTTTGCTGTCTCCCACAGGCCTTTGCCTGGCAGGACAGGCCCCAGTCTCGTATCTCATCCTGCATCGAGGGAGTGCTGGTTCATGCTGGTACAGTGCAAGCTCAGCAGTGCATGGACATGTTCGCATGTGAAGGATTAAAGTCTTTAAGCCTGATTCAAATTCAGACATCTGAAGTTGGTGAAAGACTCTCCAGGGATTTCAGCAGTCTTTAGGGAGAAGTTTGTATCATTACCAGGTGCAGAGCAGTGGATAAGGCACTTGAATGGATAATGGGAGATGTAAATGTTATTTTTGGTTAGGATACTTATCTGCCTGCTCTCACTTTGTGCCTCTTTTTACCTATCTGGGAATAATTAAATATGCCTTTCTGGTGAAAAACTTTGAGCTCTGTTGATAAAAAGTGGTAGATAACATTTGTCTGTTGTTACCATTATTGTCTTGTGAGAGTTCGTTTTTAAAGAGCTTTTTGAAAAATCATCATTAACACAACAAAATGTTAGTAAAAAGGTAGCTGCTTCTCTCTGAACTTGATGAAAGGGGCAAGCAAATGCCAAATCAGACCTCCTGCTGCTGTGGGTTATTGAATGGCAGATTCTGTGCAGAGTATGGGATGCATACGTCTGCTTGTTTAAAAAAGAAAATCTGCTCATCTTCTAGGTTATTTAATTCCATGTACTTAAATGCTGTAACAATCATTTGTCCTCTACCTTGAGGAAATAGATAACAGAAAAAAAGGTTTGAAAATGGAAAGAAACAATAGAGGCATAAGCATTTTTATCTAAACCAAAGCAAAAACTTTGGTTTAGACAACATGATGCATCACCCCATGGCTGTTGGTAGATGGCAGCCTCTGTCCTTATGCAAGGGGGCTCTGTAAAAGGTTACAGCTGCCTGCAAATGCTTTCTCATAGGCCTGTGTGCTCCCACTTGCTGATACCGAATCTCAGCAGGAGGCGAAAGAATTTGCCCGTTTGTAGGAATAAGTTTCAGAAGTAATTCCAAGCACAATCCAGCTTAAAGCTAATAATGAACAGGCTTTACTGCATTAATTGCGTATTATAACATGGATTTAGGAGATAGCTGCTGTTAGGGTATGTTTCCCATTGATAAGCATAGGCAAAAGCCTTTTTGACATCTGGTACGCTTGGGGTCTTATCCTGACATTTCAAGCAAGCTGTACTGAGGCCAAGTGGTTTTTCTCCGGTGGCAGGATAAAACTGGGTGTGTTGCTGCTGTGTTTCTGTCTGGAGCTGTGTGAGCCCACCCTGCCGATGACTCATCCCTTAGAGTGGCTCAGAATATCACACTCTGCCTTGCTGCTTTCCTATTCTTATTACGCTGATACATTTGGGTCTCGCACGGTGTTGGCGTTTCATTTACAAACCTCTCTTTTCCCATAAAGGAAAGATGGCTGCCAACCCTGCTTTATCCTGATCTTCAGCACTCAAAAAGGTTTTTTCTGAGCCTTTCCCGAATGACTTCAGACGAAGATGTTTTATTTAAAAGCAGAACAACCAAACACATTAAGCACCTTAGAAAGCACATTTTTCAGAGTTTAACTATTTTTTGGTAGCCTCTCCTTTTTTCTTGCCTTCCAAAATTGGCTGCTTCTGCATATGATTCAGACTAAATTTTCCCTTTTCTCCCAGCAAGCACTGAATCAGGATCTTTAGGCCAGCAAAAAAGACCTGTGTTCCTTCCCTGCCACCCTGTCTTTGAGTCTGTGCTTGAGCATTTCAGCACCAGAGTTTACAACAGTGAATAGAGTAAGATAAGCAGTGGAACAGACTCACAGGTCGCCTGTTTCTTTCTCCCTCACTCACAGAGAACCTGACTGCTCCATTAAATCAGGTGTGGACATACCTTGACATTAAAGGACTGTGTTGTCACAAGAGAAAACTGATATAAATAAATCTACCTCTTCGTAAAATTTTTTTGGTTTTGTGAACCAGGTGTTCCAGGTGACACAAAAATGAAGGTACCGACAGCTAGGAAGAAGTCATGAGGTAAGAATCCAAATGCTGCAGTGGGTTTTGCAAAGACCAGCTGATGGACTTTAAGGCAAGTAAGTCTGTGCAGTGGCACTTGCTCTGGCAACCCATGGGGAGACACATCCATGAAAGAGGCCATCAATCTGAGGCCTGCGCTGAAGCAGCCCCTTGTCATGTATCAGTGGTATAGTCAAGCTTAAAAAACTGTAGTAGAAGAGAGAGATGCAGTGAGGACTGATTATCTTGATTTTGTTTTTCAAAGTAGGGCATTGTGCTAGTGAACACACCTCCTTCCATGTCCTAGTGCTCCACATTGACTCAGATTTATTGGAAACAAGTTTTATTTTGTTAAATACTGTAAGAATCATTAAGAAAACCCACTCCATTGTTCTTACTGAGAAACACGAAGTCAGAATTGCTGCTCTCCATGTAGATGTGTAACTAAGACAAACATGTTATTGCAGAATCTCAGCAGTCTGGTAGCAGAGCTCAGCTTTTCACTCCCTGCACGCAGCCACATTTAAGTTATGTGATGGCTCTTAGTCCACTTCAATGCAAAGTCATGCAGCTTGGTTGAAATAAACACCCTGGCAGCAGCACAACATCCTGTTCGATTGCTGCCCCTGTTTCTGAAGGGTCTGTGTAACTGTGCCTTTGGTTGCCAGGAAGGTGAAGTGCTTCAGAGCTTGCACCGTTCGTGAACAACAGGTAGCTCCATGGGATTTATGAACACTGTATAGATCTGTTGTAACTCTTTTGATACATCTACTTACCCTTTCAAGAATTAAATAAACGCTCACAAAGTATACAGGACAACATCAGCACGCTGGAGTCATACTTCTGTCCCATGGGGCAACACTGCAGATGACTGTGTATACAGAGGTACATATAGATAGTAGACAAAAGAGGAGCAGTAGAGCCGTCGGGTGCACATGCTGATTTCCAAGTGCAACTCAAACTTAAGATCTTCAAGATCTGCCCTCTTCATTCAGGCACCTGTATGAAAGTAACACACCAAACACAGTCAGTGCTCACTGCGGAGTCTCCCATGAAGGTAAATCCCTCCCCACTGAACAGCCTGATCCTGAGATGTGGCAAGCACACTGATATCCCGTTGCTGACAGCAGAAGTTGAGCTTGCTGCTGCAGTGAATGCTGCTTCACAAAATGGGGACTAAGACACGTGTGTTCATTTTTCCTTTGGAGAGAGGGGTTGCTTGTAGCATTAAAAACGTATGTAATAAAAGGTACAACTGTGTCTTCCAACATCAGCCATGTTGTGATGCTGGTGGTGTCCTCGTGATGACCATTAGTGGGAGGCTGGGCAGGGATGTGAAATGCACTTATAACTGGAGCATAATTTGCTCTGTTTACAAGCGAGCGTCAGTCCTTGCACAGAAGTGGTCAAACAACAAGCAGGGCAGATACTCCTTAGGAACCTCATCTCTATGCTAAGGCTCTGGTTTCCAGGAAGCAATTTTTCCCTTAAGAATTATTTAATCAGAGAAAAATCTTCCAGCACTTACAGACACAACTGCTGCTATATAGAACTTGGCATTACAAAGAAAGTAACGACAACACGGCCCGGCATCTGGAGGCTGAACATTTTCGAAGCGATAGGAGAGAGGATGTGGAAGATTGTACATAGCAGTGCTACCTGCTACGCACAATAACTTTCAAAGTTCTAACCTTTGACACTTAATTGGGTACAAAAGGCATTTATTATAGCCATTTTATCCTAATGCCCAAGGTATTCTTCATTAAATGCAGTTCTTTTATTTCCTATGTTCAGAAAATGTGTTTTAGGCAGTCTGCAAGTCCTGCTATTGCAAGTAATTTCTGCCTGGCCGTAGAAAGAGGTATGATTGGTACAATAGAAAAAGAAGAAGAAAGTAGTGTCTATGCTCCACTTACAAAAAGGTGCATTTTATTTTGATTTGCTTCATGTGGATTTAATCAATGCAAATACAGATGGGGGAAGAGTGTTAGTGAGAGTAATTTGTCGTTTTTATTCCTCTTTCTTTGCTTGACCTGCTGAATCGATCTACCCTGTTGCCAGGAAAATCAGAATCATGCCGACACAAGCATCTGTCCTATATAGACAGAAGAGAATTTATGTTGTAATACAGCGCTTAAAATTCACAAACTTTCCCCAAGTGGCTGACGTCTCACGCAACCGCCTGTCAGAGTGAAAAACACGGTGTGGCAGAAAATACGGGATTCCCTCGGGTACTTCCTTCGGGGACTTTCGAGATCTCCAGAAAGTCGAGAAGCCCGCGCCTCGAGCCCGGGCAGAGGGGCGTGCACCGCATGGCAGAGGATGAAGAAGTCTGCCGGGTGTCGGGGACTCCTTCACTCGGCTGGGAGCACCTGCGAGGGGGTGACCAGCACCGAGACCCGCCGGGGCACGGGCCGGGCTGGGGAGCCCAGGGGGCCCGGGGCAGGGCA
>NW_008824986.1:12961718-12962054 GCF_000699105.1 Pygoscelis adeliae | reverse complement strand
TTCACAATATTCCCCCATCTCTTCCTCCCCCCTTCCCGCCCCCCCCCCTCAAATCTGGTCCCACAGATTGTGCTATTTCAGCGTCTATTGTTAAAGGTCAGCTGCAGATGCATTCATTCAAAAGGGCTTAGCAAATCTGCAAATAGCTTTCCGCGCCGTGTGGTGAGACCGGCAGGATCGTATCGCTTCAACGTACAGTCATTGCCTTATTCGGCGTTATTAGGTGAGATCATGTTGCTGCAAACATGCCCATTGTTGAGAGGGGGTTTGTCCCCAGCCGGAGCCGGGCAGAGGGACCGGGGCTCAGCCTCCGGGCTGCGGATGCCCCGGAGAGCC
>NW_008824986.1:12938089-12961272 GCF_000699105.1 Pygoscelis adeliae | reverse complement strand
CGGAGACCCCATCCGTCGGGGAGCATCCCCCCTGGCTGGAGGATGAGCGCCACGCGCAAGCCACGCGTCTCACGGTTGCAGCATCACTGCCAAGATGCGACCGTTTTCTGCCGGTTGCAACCCGGTTTTATGTATGTATTTATTTACTTGCTTACTATTTAGAATAAGACCTTTTTCCAAGCCTTTATTCAAACTTCTATTCCCTGAAAATACTTGCTGGACTGGGCGTTTTTAGGTGCGGTACAACCTGCAGCCTTTTTTTTTCCCGCTGTCCTCTGAAGTGCCTGGCACAGCCCGCTAGCGAGGCCAGGGACTGCTCGGGTGGACTTCAGCTTTGGTCACTCTGGAGCTATGGAAGTACGAGTAAAGCAATATTAGTTTTGTAAAAGAAATAATTCAAATAGTCCTCCCCTGGAGCGATCCTTTTGCTGGGAAAATAGTTCAAATTGTAAAATAATGTTTATATAACTCATGGGCTGTTGAACTTGTGAGGCTTAGCTAAAGAGTAAAGTCCTGAGATCCTCCCAAAAAAGCTCTATAAATAATAAGGGCAAAGGTGATATTCCATTCAGCAGATCAGTGAATTATAACTTTCTGACTTCTGATGGAGAATTTTTATTTTCTGTTGTAATTTTTAGTATTGTTTAGGATGCAGTTGTTGCTACCAGCAATACAATACTGGTTTAGATTTCAGTGGACTTTAGGAATACTTTAAAGGACTGGCATTAATTACAGTTATTGTGTGTTGTTTTCAGAGAGCCAGTATTTTGCAAGTAATTTTAAATGTGCCGCTCAGTTTTATGGTCTTTTTCTACCTTCCTCAGCAAGATGGTAATAGTAATGTTGTTTTATTGTGTTAAAGTCGTATTAAAGAAGCTGTTAGCTATAATCCAAATGGCAGAACTTTATTAAGATCTACTCCAAACTGTATTCCAACTTTTCTTTTAACCGTGTAGGAAACTCCAACAACATTTTTTTGAGGCCTGGTGCTTATTTATTTTGAAAGCTTTTTTGGAGGGGGTGTGAAATTTTCTGAAATGAAGAACAAAGGACCAGTTACCTACCTGACATCAGAGCCACATGTATTATGTCTGTATTGCCTGTGTTTCCACACTTCTAGTTATCATTACGAGCTGCTGCGAGTAAAGTGTTTTTAAAATTTGCAAGGAGCAACGTAGGTGGATGTCGTTGCAGATGAACACGATGGACAGCATATGGAAGACCAAGAGCAAAAGCAAATTAATATATTGAGGATTATGGTATCTAAAAATAAGTTTATTCCCAGTCTTGCAGACTCCATCAATAGATTTAGCTGGGTGAACATGTAGCCAAAGCCAAGTACATACCTGTCTGTTTCCACTTGTTAAGTCAAAAGTAAAAGCTATATTAGCTCAATTACATGGTGGTTGGTGCCTGCAATGTGGTACTTAATGTCAGAAGAAGGAAAATGGTGGGATCTATTCTGCAGACGTTAGTAAAAGCAGAAGTTTTATCACAATTGCAAGGGGAATACAAACCCAGTATCAGTAGCAAAAGGGAAATTTCAGATTAGTTTCAAAGGGAGGTTTAGGTAGACCTGCAACGTTAAGTCCAATGGTGAGGACTTCTGTAAGGGACTCAGAAGTAGGGCTGAGTGACCACCACAAACATGTTTCTAGCAAATATTGGTTTAAATTTTGCAACTCATTTGCTTTGGCCTTGCTAGAGGTTTTTCTGTGGTCCCTTGTGTTAAGTTCCTTTGTGACTAAGTTGTACTAAAGCAACCCCCAATGCAAAGTGAATTATGTAGCTGAAATACCAGGAAGCAAGTTTTATAACTGTTATACAAATACTTGCACTTGAATCCTGATGATTACAATGAGAAGCATACCCAGAATTAACTGATGCCATGTGATACATGAGTAATCTTATTAGAGCAACAAAAAGAGCAAATGCAGTTCACATACAAAAATGTATTTCACTGAATAATTTTGAGCAGAGAATAAATTTCAGGAAATCTTCATCTTTTTGCAGAATATGAAGTTTTGGACACAAAATTACACATACTTGTTATACTCAGAAGTCTGCCAGTCTGAACACATAAAAAATGGAGTTTTATTGCATTTGAAAGTTAATTTATAATTTATTAGGAATAAATGTATGTTGTTTCCTCAAGTATCATTTCTCATTTCTTGGATGTAAAATCCCATTTCGCAAACTGCTAGTCCCTTTTAGGACTGAATAGAAAATACATCTGGATTAATTATAGGAACCAAATAGGTATTTGGGACCATCTTGTATTGCCTGGGGAAAAGAATAAGCAGAGAAGGGAAGACAAGAAAGATGAGAATCCTAAGAAGAAAAGCCAAAGAATAACAATTGCAGTCATTTCAGGTTGAGTGAGAACCCCAAATTATGAGGTGGTGAAACATTTATCTGGATCTTTTCATTAGTCGTCTTGTTTCTGAGTCTCAGCAATCATGTCTGAACCACAGAACCATTTAGCCATTAGTAATGGAGATACACCACGCTGCTAGCAGTCAATCTGGGTTGGTGAATGAATCCCAATTCATTTTCCTGGTTTAAGGTTGTTTGACAGAGGACGTCATCAGAACCAAGGAGCCAATGGGAGGGGTCCAGGAGAGACCAAGGGCTGAGTCTCCCAACACTTCAGAGGAACTTTAACAGCCCTAACCCAGAGAAGCTTTAAAACACATCCATAAGGGTCATGCATCTACCTCTGCCTGTCAGAAGCAATAGGCTGATAAAAGACAAGTCTTTCAAAGAGGCTGATGATTAAACTATGATGTTTGTATGAAAAACAAACAATATGGTCAGATAAGCATGACCAGCATATATGGTGATTACCTGATACTCTTCATCATGATCCATTCCTTCCTAGCCATAAGATCAGTCTTCCCTCATGTTACCATGCTTCTGTGTGCGTGAGCTTTCTTAGACTACCTGAAACACATTCCAAAATGCAAATACAACTTGACTCTGAAATTGCAAAATCCTTTACAAATTTGTACAGATAGACAGACAATTCCCACCACCTTAAAGTTTTAGTGATAACTAAATTAGTTGTCACAGTTATTAGTTTTAAAACAGCCAATTTGGAAGATAAACTATTGTTTTTCTCAGACCTGGGGTTTCTAAAGTGCAAAGTTTACCATGTAAACCTGGTAAAAGGAGAAAAAAACAAAACACCTTCAATCACTAAAACACAACGCAAATGCATTTTTTTTTTTCCCACTTTAGGTAGACTGGAATTCTAAAATGAACTTATTTATGGCACCCAAGTAGAGCCTTTGATCAGCCTAGCCAAAAGGGGTGACCTTCTTTTATATATCTCAGACTTTTTTGATGAGTGCACACTGATGCCATATAACACGTGAAATGTGCCTGTTCATAAATTGCTGTATTTTTAGCTTGCTTTTGCAGGATGATTACAGGAGAGATTTGTGCATGTCCTTATTGGCAAAAGACTAGCAATAAATCCTAAACAAGAAGTGTGATTGCTTTCCAAGAACTTGGCTGCAGAGCAATTGGAAAAAGGGCAGTAGAACAATGAAAAGCATATTTTGAAAGAAAGAAGGTGACTATAGCGACAGCCAAAACCCCATGGAGAATATGATTATTGCAACTTAACTTTAGCAACTTCACTAACCGTTGCTTTGAATGCAGAATCTAAGATCCTGTCCTCTATCCCTTGATAAAAAAACAAAGTACTTTGTAAGGAAAATGTCTCTATAAGCAGAGGAAACTTGTATGCAGTGACTCCGTTGAGTTTTCTTTTTGGAGTTCAAGAGAAGCTCTCACCACTGCAATAGCTTAAAAAAAAAAAAAATTCCAAGAATGGAATCAGCCGTTACTTCAGATGTGACAAGGTGCTTTTAAGCAGTAGTTTAGAAAAATGAGATTCCTTTTCAAGCATGTAACCATTTCTTTCTGGGGGAAAAAAAAAAAAAAGAAATCCCAGAGTCCAGAATATTGCGTTCTATTCTAATCAAGGAAATTCAGAAAACAGGATTCTTCAGGCCTTTGTGAAAAGCATGTGTAAGTCTGAATGACTTAAAGATTTCCTTTTACAGAAGGGACTTATTTCTGTAGCCATACCTAGCTTAGAGCAAGTGTGGGTGTGCATGTAGAATTGGCTTGAAATCCCTTTCCATGTTTTTTTTTTTATAGCAGGGCTGATGCACAGCAAGTTAGGGCTGCTGTAGCTGTGCCCTTGGTGGGCACTCTGTTCTTCTGGGGTTCTCCCTGTGGCTGACTACACCAGTTTGCAGTCATGGGCAGCAGGTCTTGGGATGTGGCAATGCTGGAGAAACCAAACTTCTGTACTGAAGAGAGAGGACTATGCCCTTTCATGTGTGTTGTTGCTGTGGAACTGTGATTTTTATAGCTTAATTGCTATCTAGCTTGTTTGGTTTGTAGGCACTTTAAAAAATATTTAGTACTGAGCTGTGATGGTTTCTCAGGTTATTAACACATAGAAGCTATTAGCTAGTAAAACTTCTATAACAAATGTTAACTATAGAGGTTTGAATAGAGCTACTTACATCTGCTCCATTAATCTCATGTGATTGCTTTCCTCAAGTGCAAAGTCATAAATCTAGGAAGAGACTGCCTCTATTCATTATCAATATGTTCCTTTTCTGAGAAGATTTTAACTTAGTGTTGCTGAAATTGTCCACTCAGAAAAGAATTTTCAGTATTTATACAAGACATAGGCATAACTTTGTGACGGTATCTAGCTTTTCATATTAATTAAGAATATTCTGAGATACCTTAGGCAAAAATGGCTGAAAGAGGTGGTTTTAGGGATGCTCTACTGAGAGTGTTACCAGGCCAGCCGCACTTGGACCAAACTAACATATGTGTCTTTGTGATAAACAGCTCCAGAATGAAAGCCTCAACCACAGTCTTGCCCTGAGATGGGCCCTGCCACAAGTGTCCATGCCTTTGTCACCAGCGAGTTGGTGGATGGGTGTGCGCTGCTCCATTTTGAAGGCAATGAAGAAGCAGCAGCTAAGAAGGAATGCTACAGCTCTGACTTCGCTGTTTCTAGGTCCTGGGGGTATATTGTACCTGTTCGGTGGCTGACCTTGCTTCCTTTTTCCTTTATACCTGTGGACAGTACAATGGGTTACTATTGAGAAAAAACAAACAAACAAAAAAACCCCCATCCCTGCATCGTTTCAATCTTAATTCTTGGAAGATGAGCTCCCTTTCCAGGTACTGCTTTGCTAGCTAAGATCTGCTAATGATCTCTTTCCCCAGCTCAAAAGATGAACATCTGCGTGCTGAGGACATTGATGCTTGCAGTGAAGGGTCTGAAGCCCCGATCGTGTGTTCAGACTTAGTAATAGAAATGTGCTCTGATCCTCATAAAGCCCAAAGCTGACTGCTAGGATGTAGGCAGGGTCCTTCTTCATGTGTAAAGACAGAAGTTGTGTTTTTATTGCTTGGCTGACCTTACGTATTTCGTCATGTAGCTGATTCTCCTCCTATAGTATTTTTATGCCAGTGTGACTCTGTGAATGACTTCTGGTTTGTAGTGATCCAAAGAGAGCTACTGAAGCTCTAATTTAAGTGCAAGTAGTGGTACTAAAGTCAATGGGATTAGTTCCATGGCTAAAATATCCCCCAAATCACATCAGGATCCATATGGCTGCATTGAAAAAGTTTAAAAGCAAATTATTTTATCAAAGCAGTTGCTGTCTTTATAAAATACTAGTCAAAACCAACCAAATAAACAAAGGGTAGGAAAAACTACCCTTCCATCCTTTTTTTTTTCTTTTTTGTCAATGAAAATAGTAGCTAAGGATCCAACTCGTGCTCATCTATGAGATCTTCCCCTGGATCTCTATTTCAAAAATATTCTATATGCTGTATGAGTTTTCTGTGTGGTAGTGGGTAAGAAGAGAATCAATTGCTCCTTATTTTTACAGGCACATAATCTAAACAGTAACAAGATGATCTAATCCTAAGATTTCTTTAAGACCACAGGATGTGAAATTAAATTAGAAGGCCAGGAAAATAAAGAACCCTGCAGTTTGATTACACTCTGCTGTATTATCTTTGTAACTATTTTGCTTGGAGAATTTAAAAATGCATACTGCTTTGTGAGGCAGATTAGGCAGATAAACCAAAATTAAAGTAAACATTCTAAAGAAAATATTGCAAAGATTATGGGTATTTTATTTCATTAAAAAAAATAATCCATAGAGTTGCCTGTTAAAATGAAAGGATGGAACAAAACACAGGTGAAGGGGAAGATGGATGAGGCTGTGAAGTCTGTAGAACTGGCTCAGCTGCTTCTAGTTCATATAATGTCACTTCAGATATAGTTGAAGAAACTGTCATAAGCATTTATTCAGGGAAGAAGGGTAGGCTAAAAGAAGTAGAAATGCACACGAGTACTCGAGACTCAATTTGGATCTGGGAGTGAATAATGCAAATAATATTAATAAGGGAAGGACGACTGTCTGTGCTCTAGGATGAAAATAGTTACTCACAGCTAACTTCTCAGTGGCACAGCGAAGGCTGAAAAATTTGTATATCCATCACTAGAAGTGCATTTACTATGCATGAGTAGTGCCATGGACTTCATGGGGGGACTGCCTGGTGGTTGGAAATACAGCTTGTTTGTGCTCAGGCTTCAGTCAGTTCTCACTGCTGCAATGCTGTTCCAGTCAGTAAAACTGCACCAATATAACTGAAGTGAAACAAACTACTAGCAGCCATTGGGAAAGGCCTACTATGTCATTTTGTCCCTTGTCTTCCATGCCCTTTTTAAGGTTTCAAACAGTTTTGGTATAAAAATGACTCAATTTATGGGTCTGTCTCTCACGAAGTTTTTTTGCAGGCCAAGAAATCTTGATTTTTCTGGTTAAATTTTCCTTACTCTAATCTCCTTACTCCCCTAATCCCTTTTGTACAGTTTTCATTCTCCAGGTACTTTCTGTTTCTCATCAGTTATCATCTTGCCAAGTTTAACAGCTTTTGTTCTTTCCTCCTTCCAGCTTGTCAGCTTGGATGGTCTACCTCAAATTTCATGCAGTCGGTCCTCAGGACAAGTTCACTCCCACCAGTGTGTTCCTAGGAGGTGTACCTAGGGACGGAGTTGCTCCTGAATCCGCTCTTCATCCTGGCCCACCTCAAAATCAGCTGAGAAAGCTGGTCAAATGGTAGGGGGGACTCTAATGCAGAGACAGTACCAAAGAGGAGGTACATCAGGATATTTGAGTAGTTCCCATCAGTGAGCTTGCTCATGGAGTTCCCAGTTGCCCTGAGGATGCCGAAGAGGCAGTTAATAAGCAGTGGCAGCTATTTTTGCATTGGTTGAGTATTCTCTTGGGTCCTACTGAATGCATGATTTCACTATGAGCTTGGCTTTTCCAGGTAGGCTGAAGTTATATTACAAGTTCTAGAAGTTACCTTACATTTGGTACAGTACCTCTTTTGCTTAACTACTCAAAGAGCCAATCTCTACCTTGTGTGGGCATGCAGCACAGTGACTTCTGGGATGCTGTTTACTAGGTTCCAATGCTCCTGGACCATTCCCCTTTTCCTAGCATTATTCTCCCACTGAATAAATTTGGATGGTTTTGTTTCCTTTCTCTGTTGCAGTAGTCTAAATTTTTCTAGACCGAAATTTCCATATTTTATTCTTCCCACTTTTCTAATCTTTCTAGCTTATTTTCCCTGTCTTCTGTTTCTGACACCACCTTTGAATTTCAGAAGTCTTTGAGGTACTGTTTAAAACACATTTAATTAGATTGGATTAAATGTCAGTTTACTGGACACATCTAAGGCTTTATGTATTTTCTCTCTTGTATTATCCTCGGTTGTTCTTTGGTCAGTGTTTAGTCTGTGTGACAAGGCTCCTATCTAAAATGATTGAAACTGTTCTTTTTTTTTTCTCCCCATGCATGTGTTATGGGAGACCTTCGTGATTCTATAGGAAGTCTTTACTTCCAATGAAAGCTTTAGACTCTGCCTGAATGAGCTTGCTCCCTCAATTCTATCTAGCCATCTAGTGTGTCCCAGGAAAGGGACTGCCTGCCAGAATGGAGAAACTGTGACATTACAGTTGTGTTCACTTGGCAGCATCTGCAGAAGGCGCTGATGGAGAATCTCATCTTGTGGAAAAGGTAAAAAAAAAAAAAAGTGCAGCTGGAAGAAGAGGAGATTCAGAAACAAAGGGAAGATGTCAGTGATGCCAAGTGAAAGCAACACCAATGAGTCCTCAGTGACGCTTCTGTCAAAATACCCCCATAGACAGTGCAAAGGAACTGACATCTTTAACAAGCAGATGAGATGGGAAGAATGAATGTTAGGCTAAATCATCATTTAGCCAAGGTTGCCAAAATATCTGTGTAAGATAGACATATATATTTCATATTGGTGCTGTTCAATGCTTGTCATTCCATTTCGTCTTGGATTTCTGCTGATTTCATCTTCCCATTGCTTTCCTTCCTGCTCTCTCATAGGTTTGGTTTTGTTTCTTACTGGGAATAAAGGTTAGATTGGGAATTGCATTCAGCCAGTGTGCCTTTTTCCGTCTTCTTTAGATTTGGTTGTTATAGATTTCTTTTTTATTATTTCTTTTTCAGTTCTCTGGGTCTCCATGAAGTTAGTTGCTTTTGGTCCAGCAGGAGAAATTCTAGTGATAAGCATGCTAGAAATCAATAGGGTTGCTTTCTGTAGGGGTGGTCTTTCTACTTGCATGGCAAAACTTTCTCCAGCAGAAACCCAGTGGGAAAACCTGCCTTTCCTCTTTTGTTGAGAAGCATGGCGCAAAAATGCTATTGCTCACCCTGCAAGTTTTGCAGAGGAAATTTTACTTGGCTAACGGTTATGGAAAATGAAGAGAATCTGAACACTCAGCCTTAATCTTCTTACTATTAAAGGAAGAACAGTTGTTGAGTGCAACATTTGGAAGCGGTGAAAAAGCTTACAAATACAGGAGTTGGGACTAATCTATGAATAAACCCTTTCTGTCTCCCTCCATAGCAATTCCACATCTACATTTCATCTCTGAATCATGATTTTGTGTTTTCTGAGGATGCCAAGTTATAAATCATACGTTGACTGAGAATTCCTCATGAAGCATGCATCTGGGAAAATTTGTGCTTTGTTTATTTCACCAGCAGCTGAGTTTTAGGAAGAATTATCCAGATGACTTAGATATGATGTAAGCTTCTCTCACGGTTACAGTACACCTTTCCTGGAAGCCCTGTGCATTTAGTATGCATCTCCTTTCACTATTTGCTCACTGAGAGACAGAGGAATGGTTCAGGAATTAAAAACAAAACAAAAACTTTAGCTCTCTGGTTTGGAGAGCTGGTAATAGACCAGAAGAGCGTTTGGAGTAAAGCTCCTTCTTGCCATGTGTCATTGACTGACACTGAATAGCAGCAGGTGCCTATGGATAGAATGATCCTTCCCCAAGCCTACCTTTTCAGCCTCCCACACTAGGGACTTCCTGAGCAGAAGGTCGCTTTGCCCTATGGTACTTAATAGAGGGATCTATCCTTTATGAATTTATTTCATCCATTTTTTGACTACGCTTATAATTTTGGCCTGAGCAGCTTCCTGTGGCAATGAGTTCCATCATGTAACAAAAGCATGCAAAGTTCCCCACATGTGTACTTCACGAGGGACTGTCAGTTGATGTATGACTTATGTTTTGGCAGCCTCAGAAAGCAGTCATTGTGAAGATGTGGAAGTGTCTTGGAGGGGAAAGAAAGGGAATTATCTGCAAATCAAGCAAATAATTCTGTTGTGGTTTTTTGGTTTTTTTAAACATGTTGATTTAATTGCTTCTGCCCTAATTTCTATTAAGTCATTCATGATTTTATAACCCTTTATCACATCCCCTTAGTAGTCTTTCTCCAGGTGGAAAGGTCCAAGTCTATCATCTTTGTCCCTTTGCATCTTCTAATTATGTATCCTTTCTGAAATGGGTGACCAAAACTACACAGTGTGTGTGTGTGTGTACCACGGGCAGTGGCACACTAATGCTGACCGCTTCGTCCTTTGTTCTTGTCACAATCTTAACTTGATGCTTGTTTGCTTTTTTCCACACTGTCATAAGTATTCATTACTGGGCCTACTGACAGCGATCTCAGAAATTTGTCTCCTGAGCTGCAGTGTTTAATTTAGAGCCCATCATTTGGTGCATATAGCAAGAGTTGTTTTCCTTCACATGCAATACTGTGCTGTCTGACACAGAATTTAATTTCCTCCCCCCCCCCCCCCCCCCCCATCTCTTAAGTGATTCAATACTGCAACATACTCCTGCAACTTTTCATAGGCTGTTTTTGTTACATCTGTCCTGAAGAAAGAAATTCATCTTGGCAGCAAATGTCATCTTGCTATTTATCTCTTTCCTAGACCATTTATGAATACACTGAATAGTCCAAGTCCTATTGCAGATCTGTGGCACCCCACTAGCAGCCTTGCTCCACTGTCAAATTCTTATCCCTGATTTCCTATCTTGTCAATTGCTGCTGACTCACAACAGGGTCTCCTCTCCAGAAACAGTTTAGTTTCTTAAGAATTGTTGGTGAAGGTCACTGCCAATAAAACACCATTCAAAAGCGTCAAAAGCCATCTGCCCAAGCCACTTTGACTACAGCCAACCTGTTCCAGAGGTGGAGAAGAAAAGCAAAAACCTGTGAATGAGAAATGTTGGAATTTGCCAGCTGATGGCAGTATTTGAAGGAGCCATCCCTGTGACATCTGGTGATTGCCAAAAAAGTCAGGGTTGCACCAAGGGCTGAAAGATGAGGTCCCTGGTGGACACTTAAAATGCGTGCTGTTCAAATCTACCCATCAAATCTCTGACCATCTGAAGCTGTTGTAAGGTCAGCGATCACTTCTAATGCTATGGAGGAGTGTGATACCTGCCAGTAGGCCACTGGCCACAACGTGCTTAAAAAATAAACCCAACCCAAATGTCCCATCCTGCCCTCAAACCCTGCCAGTCCTGGGGAAAAAAAAAGAAAAAAAAAGGTGATTTCAGGTAATTATTCTTCAGGACCTGTACACTAAATACTTGCCGCTGTCCATGCGTATGTGCACTGGATCAACTTCTTTCACCAGACCACCTAATCTGAAATCTCTAGCAGGTCTGGGGACGTTTGTTATTCTGGCTCATGCAGACCTCCAGCTGCAAAATGTTTATTTGGCTGTGAAAACTCTATGAAGTAACAAGCTTTGATGGATTCAGCATATTGTTTTCTCTTCCTTTTTTGGGATGCTGTTTGCCTCCAGCTCTTATGGGGAACACATCTCGTTTTCTGTATATCATAAATATTAGACACCTTGTGACTGCCAATGTGTGTAGCACAGGTATGAGCCATGCTCTGCTTGCAACCCTTTCGTGGCAGTCTGCACTGCAAACAGATTGCCTAAAAATAATGGTGCAATATGACTGCACAACACTTTAATGTTTAACCTTGCTATGATTTCAAGTTGCTAATCATTTATTCTTGCTTATTGGCAGCTTGCAGGTTGAATAATACCATGACGCTGGGATTATTCGTGGAGTCAAGTGAAGGAAGTAAACTCTGGCTCTGTGAGCATAGTTGGGAAAGCAGATAGAGAAATATATTATTTCCTGAGTGACCTCTCTAAGACCTCCTTGTGGTGGTTGGTATAAACAAACTGGTAATTGGAAAGTTTAGAATAAATAGAAGGCGGCTTTTTAAAACTTATGGATGTGCTGTGTAAACGACCTTTCCAAAATGAAGCTCAAGTCTATATGTTACAAATCCTTTGCAAAGGGATTGTTTGAATATATTTTTAAGCAAACGTTTAGCAGCTGTGTGAAGGCATGGAGCTTGTTTAGAAGCCCAGAAATAATTTACAAGGTGAGGACAGAGCATGCTTTTGTTCAGAGTCTCTGGCCTAAATTTTCAAAAATATTTAGTGATTTTTTTTTTAAATATATTTCGGGTTTTAGATACAATAAGTGGAGAAGGTATTAAAATTAGGAATGAAATACTGGATATTAAGCTCTGTTAAAATGTATATTCTGTGCAGGGAAGATCCAAACGTGAGGGGTCTGGCATGTTTCTAGGGCCAGATACCGAGAAGGGCAGGCAGCGAAGCTTTGATCTCTGCCCTTTGTTAATCTCTGTGCTTGAGGTTATTGCTCAGATGTTAGGATGCAGCATCACATTTCGAAAGAGGGAGCATAGAAGGCTGCAAAGCTGCCTGTGTGAATCTTCAAGTGCAGGTGCAAGCTGAAGATGCCATCCTATAAACACCAAAGCAGGTAAATAAATTTCAGACATGAGTAGTCCCATAAAGTGAACAATTTGTTGACAGAGGCAATTTGAACAATTGCTCATCAGTGAAAGTAAATACTTCACATCCCAGGCTCTTGCCTGCTTGTGTAAAGAAAGTCTCATTTTGTATGAGTAGAGGGCCTGATGCCTAATGCCAGCAGATAGTTGTGGGAAGACAGTTTTTTAAGGAGGTTTTGCTTGTTTCATTGAAAACGTGATGGAATTTGCAGACACTTCACTAACGTAGATCTGCACTGTTACCGTTGGATCTTTTAATCTGGGTTGATTGCAAATCACAATGAATGTGTGTTTTAAAAAAACACAATAAGTGATGTATTAACTTCTCTAGTATCTCATTGCAGATGAAGTTTCATTTGGTCTTAGTAGACGAAGTTCAGCTGGAGGATAAAGCTAATTTTTAGGATTGCATAATTTTGCACAGGAGTGAATTTTGGTTTTTATAAGTCTTACTGTTTTCCTCTGGGGAGGGGGAAGAGGGAGAGGAACAGTTTGACACGAATCAGTTGTTTTGATTTAAGAGAATGTGAGGAAATGGCATCTTCCAATAAATATAGATTTTATTAAAGTTGAATACTGTGATAAATAGCTTAGACTTAGAACTTCAGATTTGGTATGTAAGCAGAGCAACTCCACTGAGATTTCTGTGCATTGCTAAGATTAATGAAATATACTTTGTAAAGAAGGGCAATGATTCACTGAGTAAAAATAGGCAGCATCTTAAAGAGCTTGTAAACACAGCTATTAATTTTAGGACTAGAATCTTATACTCTTTGTCTTGGTCTGAGAATAATGCCACTGCACTCCATGACACTATTCAGTGGGTACAAATTCAGCTCTTAAATAGATTTTAAAATAGATTTTAAAAGTGGCCACAGTTGCGTTTTTGTTTGCATGTTTTGTCCGTCCTTTGAAATATCTTTATGGTACTTTGACTGTATAAAATATTAATCTTCTCCATTTTAAGCCATCCTCTACACCACAAACCCTGCTTGATACATTTGCTGCAGTCAGTTAGTAATAACAATTACAAAAGGAGCCACAGCTGACGTGCCCCTCCTTTTCTACCTACTTACCTCAGGGTTTTGCAGTCTAGAAAGTACTCCTTGGTGTGAGTCACTAAAAAGATCTTGTGATTATTTTTTTCCTTTTTTTTTTCCCCCCAGTGTTGATTGTGCTTAAGGCTTAGCCTGATGCTGTACTTCACTCTTGATTTGAAGGAAGGGAAATGACTTTCCTCTTCTCTTTCATAACCTCAGGACTTGTAATTTTTATTCATTCTTTTCAGTATCAGAGAGAAGCTTTCTTTGGCTCGATGCAGCTTTGTGGCGATCTTCCCAACAGCTCCTGTCTTATTCCACTGTCTTGATCTTCTGCCTGAAGCGTATATTTGTTTTCTTTCAAAAGAAGGAAGCCTCAAAATTTGGGCAGGAGCCAAAGGCTCAATTCAAGCTCAATGGTATTAAATTTTATTTAATGGAACACAGTGAAATCACCATCATTTTCTATTGGACCCACTGGCCATGGGTGTCTTTCTTTTTAAGCTGAAAGCACAAGAAAACATATTTGGGTGCCAGCTCCTTTCACTTTTGACAAATAAGCCAAAGGCCCTGCTTATACAGGAATATTAGTAATCACTTTGTATGAATGGGGTGAGCTCAGAGATCGCAAATACAGTTTGCTGTGGTCTGTCTGCATCAGTGACCTTTCCAGGCTGGAGCAAGCAGGTGGTATGGCAGACTGGGTATAGAGACTTGCCTGAAAGAAGTTCTTGGAAAGCTAGAAGTTGTGGACAACATGAAGATCATTACAAGCTTTCCATCCTGGGCCGCACCTGATGATGTGCACTGGCACAGATGTGAGCCTTGGCCACTCCCAGCCTCTGGGCTCTCTGTGAAGCCCTGTCTTATTTGCCTTGTATACCTGATGTTCTTTAAAACGCTAACTATACCATTTTGTATTCCTTTGGGAAGTGGGCAGATACAACCAGAGCCGTAGAACTGTGTGAAGTCTGTAGGTTTTTTGAATTTTCTCCTCAACATTTCGATTCACTGTTTTTACCCTTCTTGCAGGGTCCTGAACGTCTATTTTTAGACTAAAGAAAAGAATCCATTATCTTATCTCTCTACAGTAACCTGCCTGTAGGAAGAATCAGTCTAGTTGACCAGACTGTATCTGGATATTTAAAACGTAATCAAATGCCTAGACTTCCATGACAAAATCTGTAACAACTGACATAGACCTGATGGTCATTTGTGCTCTGACTCTACCTTGTTTTTAAAAATGAAGCAGCGTTGTTTGACAAGCAGCTCCAGTTCTGGCCAGGGGTATTCCACATACCAACCATTACAACGTAGTGAGAAGTGATGGGACGTGACCCGTGATTGTGAACATGTGAACATTTATAAATGTCCCTGTCTGTAGCTATCTACGTCTGCCTGTGGTGTTATTCTACGTGTTTTTCATGAAGACATAATAATATTGTGTATCTTCTAGTACTGCAGAGGCTTATTCCTTTGCCTAGCTGTGCTCTGTTTAGAAATTGTTTGGAAATGGTCTTTTCTCTGATAACTATTTAATCAGAATTGAAACATTAATCACATTGCTGTGCAGCCATGCAGGGGCTATAAGGTGTTCCCAAGTGCTGTGGACTCGTCACCTCTGCAGTCCCTTGCAGAGAAGCAAGCCAAATACAGATAACATAATACCCTGCCTCCACAAGGCAGAGAAAATACGGTTTCAGGTGAGCCCCTCTCACCCCTGTAGGGGTTAGCAAAGACTGGGCTGTGACTCGGGGCTTGTCCTCCTCTGCAGCAGCTGTACAGCTCCTGCCCCTTCCTCTGGCTGCATATTAAAGTTGTAGTCCAGTCCTTGGTGGGTCTAACTCCTGTTTCTTCATCCTGGCTTTGCTTGCAAGGCAAACTGAGCTGCATGGGGATTGTCCAGTGCCTTGAGTTGTTTGAATATTTGCAGCCAGCTATAATTTTGAGTAAAGCTCCCTGAGAGGATGCTGTAACCAGCCTTTGGGCAGGGTGAATGGTGGAAACTGCTTTCCCTCTGCTGCATCACCACTATCATGCAGTGCCATGTACCCTCTGGCGTAGGCTCGGCACTCCTCCCTGGCAGCCGAGGCACTGCCAGCCTGGGAAGGGGCAAGGCAAGAATGCTCAGTGGTACGGCCCCTTTGTGCAGCCTCTGGAGAACAAGAAACTTCCTGGCCTGGGAGGTGTAGCAGGGACCTGCAGCTGTTTAAGAGGGGGCTGGGGTCAGTAAGAAGGTGAGCAATTTTCTAACCACGAGTAAATCCTGCACCTGGAAAGAGGAAAGGACTCAGGAGACTGAAGCCAGAGTGGGAGCAGGTCACCAAGCACCATTTTGAGTTGTGTATCCCAGGACTGGCATATAAGACTTTATTTTTTTCATCTTGTAAGTCATGATAGATGAGGCTAGAGAACAGGAGAATGGTTTCCACCACCAGTTAGGTTTGCGCATAGGAGTCAGCTGTTTAATCGTTCATGGTCAAAATCTCTTCTGCAACAGACCTATATTCTGTAAAGCAGCTGAACTCAAGGATCTAATAAAGGGGGTATTAATGCAGGTGTTTCTGTTGCATGGAAAACAGAATATGCAATTAAGTTCCCTTCTGTTGTAGAGCTGCATTGCTTTTATATTCTATGTATAAATCAGCATTTTTTTATTTGTTTTGTAGTAATTTGTAATACATGGATCAGTACATCCTACAGTAACTTACCCTAATTATTCAGGAATCATCCCCTACTTAATTGTTATGACTAATTTTTCAGCCTGGTTCTTCTATTAGCTGTGCCATGTAAGGAAGTAAAAAATGCATGTCATCACTAATTATCTTATGGAGCAATCATGATTAATGCCACACTAATGTCCAAGCAGATCAAGGAACAGTCCTATAGCTGACACCCAGGCAAATTTCCCCTTGAAGTCACTGTAGACTTTGGCTGATTGAGAACCTCAGGATTAAGTCCAGATCTTTCTTTCTTCTCAAAATTAGGTAATGTCACTAATCCAGGTGAATTCTTTCTGCTTCTTCATGATATTTTTTTTTTAGATGACTGCTTTCTTTGTTGTAGCATATCATGGTCTTTCTGAGATACTGAATAGCAAGCACGCCTCACATTTTCTTAAGTATCCTTATTTGATCACCGATATTTGCACTTTTTTAAATAGGCTTAACTAAATTCTTGAAAATTTTCTGGAAGCTCTTGAAAATCCTGGTTTGCCTTCTAAGTTTTGGGCTGCTCTGTGCTTACATGTGAAAGGCAATGCGTACACACTTTGAAGTTGATAGTATCAACTGCAAAGTTTATAACCTTACAGTAAACTCGTAATTTTTGCATTCAGCAATAGTTAAAAGCATATAGGTATGAAAAGCCTTATGTAGGCACTTAACCTTCTCTTGCGAAGTTAGCCGCTAGCAGCTATGTCGACAGCTCAGTAATTTCACAGAAGTAGCCATTAGCGTTTCCTGTCCTCCTTATGAACTTTAAAAATATTCATTGTTTACTCCTGATGATAGTAGAACTGCAGATGCAAAATCCTTTAGTGCTACTCAGTATTGGCAAACGCAGTGAGAGATGATGCAGTCTTCTCTGAGCAACATAAAGTTTAACTAATCTACGGACCCAGGTAGGCACAGCGCCAGGGTAAGGAGAAGCGCCTTGCATGTCACACACTGGGGCTGGGCAAGAGGCAGCAGCAGAACGCAGGTCCCTTGAGACCTGCTAAGCATCACACTCGCTGACTTCAGCTCCCTGTTGTAGCAGCCATTTGCAGCCCGTGAAGATAATTCACGTTATTTCACCTCACCTCTTGACTATAACCTGCAGAGAAAGTTGTCCTCTCGTGCAGCAAACTTCTGCTTGTTCGAATCCTTGCAAATATTTCTGCAACTGTGAAAGCGTTTTAATGTAGTTGCCATGACATGATGCTGTCAGAAAAAAAGTATTTGTTGGTTGTAGAGTGCTGCTTGTTTCCTACAGACAATGTACCCGAGCAGATTAAGATCTGAGATTTTCCAAAATATAAATATGATAAAATACAGTGGAAAACAAGAGCTCCTGCTACTGTAGCTACTTACTGAACTCACAACTAAATTGAGTTGGAACACGCCGGCCACCCCATATGAAAGCAGTGGGATTCAAATGCTTGTTGATGAAAAACAAAAGAACTTCTCTGGAAAGCATTGAAGAATTAACTGTTATGTGGGAACGCACAGCTTCTCAGGACTTCCCCCCCTTCCCTTGTCCATACCTAAAAATTTATCCAAGTATATCATTCATCAGTGATACTATGCTCCAAGCAATAAGGCTCCTTCCTCCCATTGAACTAAGATGAAATATTTTGGCTCTGTAGGAAACATACAGGTAAAATGTTATCTCAACTTTTTATAAAGAGTAGCAGAAATGAGTACTGTGTTGAGACACTGTTGCAAGTGAGAAGGCCAGCTGAAATAGCACCACTCCAGCCAAAAAAAAAAAGTCAATGTGCACCTTGTTTAAAACAAATGGTTTCAAAGCTAAACTTAATAATTTGATGATGTGCATGCATTCCAGCAACACAAGTCACACACTGAAATAGTAATGTAGGCTTTCACTGTCAGCTGGTTTAAAATTTCTACATCTTAAGTTGGGTTCATGCTGCATAAATTGGCTTTTCAGATGCATTTAAAAATTGCAATCAAAATACTTGGTGGCAAAATTAATAAGTTAAAGATTTAAAGATTAATAGTGCAGAAGTGAATCACAGTTGTGACATGGTTTTTCACTCGCACTGATATCTTCCCGGTCACAGCACATGACCGATTGCTCAAAATGCTAGCACTGAATTCAGTGGTGACCCTTCACATCAGACACAGAAGGTACAGAAGGAAGCGAAGAAGAGGCTGGCTTCATTAACAGCCTCTTCTCTCACAAGGGGTTTTGGGGGGCACTGGAAAAAGCCAGGACTCTGCAAGTCCTGGGGAAAGGTTTTGGATAAACATTGCCTCTACCATAGCTGGCTCAAGCCGCTATAATGAGTTCTTCGCTTCCATCAGGCATTACAGTGTTTTCCAGGGTCCACAGAGCAATAACCATACTGCTGGTCACGCACTTACGGGACAGTTAAAACCTAGTGATGGGCAATAAACTCCCGGCATGGTACAACTCCAACTAAACTTGTCAAATGTGGCCAGGCTGTCTCTGATCCATGATGCTAGGCTTTTGCCTTCTCTTGCAGTAGGATGTACGGGACAAGGCAGTTAAACTGAGCTTCCCCCTTCCTGTCTCTCACCGTGTTATACTCCAACCTGTGAGCTTGGACAGTGCCAGCGTTTACTGCAGAGAGCTGTGGCTTCCCTTCTGCTCCCTAGCAAAGTGCTGGAGCAAAGCACAGCCGACGGGCCTGTGGGATCAGTGATGGCCTTTGTGGCATCCAGGAGAGGAATAGGTGAAGGAAGGTTCAGTGCTGGACAGGATGTCCCATCCCCTGGGGTTTGAGGAAAGTAACCTAGCGTCCCAGTATTTCATGTGCTGCAGCTTCTGTTGTGCAGTAAAGTCCCTTTAGGGACAGGTCACAGCCCCGCAGGGAGGTCAGATTGGCCAGGTCAGGGGGAGGGAGTAGAAAGAAGGAAGAGAGAAAGTTTTGGGACCTTTGTTCCCAAACGAGAAAACTCAAGAAAACTTGTTCCTGGTCTGGGAGGTTTAATAGTGTCGCAGTGTTTGGTGGATTGTGCCTGTGCTCAGAGCAGTGACTGAGGTTCCTCTCTTTTTAAGTACAGCTATAACTTATTACTAGTTACAGTTAGTTACCACGTTGGCTTCCGTGAGGATGTATCAAATACTAGCATGTATTGAAAAAAAAGTGGTGATAGTAAGTTTTATTTGCAGCCTGCTCTTTTAAATAGATCAAACGTTTTCAGACAGTTTAGTAATGTTAGGGCTAGCTAAGCTTTAAATCCGCACAGGTGTCTCCCTGTGATCTGTATAGATGTATATGTATGTATAATGTATGGCTCCCAGCAATAATTACTACTAGTAAAATATGGAACTAATAAATGTCTCCATTTAGCAGCAAATTGAAGAACATATTTTAAATAGTAAGAATATTGTTTGAACTCCCATAAGGGTAGCAACATGTATCTGTAGACTTGGTTAATAAATAATTATGGTGTAAAATTAAACATATGGAAAATATTTCCTTTTCTGTTTTCTGATTTATAACTTAATTTAAACATTTAGGGACAATGTTCTTTACTGCAAAGGCAAATAACTTGTGTATGGGCAGGTTATTAAAGATATTTGATTTTCATCTATGAATATGAATTTGTTCCCCAAACCCTTATGCATTGGGAAATGTATACGCATGAATAAGTTCATCTAGCTTCAAAGTAGAACTTTGTGACTTCAGAGTCAACCTCTGAAAGGTGCCTTGCAAGTAAAACCTGTAAGAGTTTCAAGAATTCATCTGAAATCGTTGTTCCATGAGGCAATCATCCACAAGTCAGTCTGCGTTAAGGGCTAGTCTGGGACCTGTTTCCAAAGTATATGAACACCAGTAGGTTTTTCCAGTTGGCAGCCTGGGACCCGAAATATGTGTTACTTCTTACTGCAAGTACACCATGCTGCAGCCTGTGATTTAGAAGTTAGTGTTTGCAAATCATTTATGAAAACTTTCTTTTGCTTCATCTTGTAGAGCTTTGTAATTCAGCTGCTGCCCAGAGTGTTGTTAAGCTTGAGGGTATGAAGTGCTGCAATAGTTTTGTTTTAAAAGCACAGTTTTAATGCGTTTTAGGTGTTTTGAACTCCAAAAGTATTCTCAGAACATGGAACATTTATAATTTCCAAAACTGAGGCTGAAATAAACTGTGGGGTTTTTTGTTTTGTTTTTTTTTAAAGTAAGTAACACAGCTCAGGCTATGGTTTTTTATAAAATCCTTGAATTTGAGTGGATGTAACAGGCTTCCATATTTAGGACAAAATGTTTTCATGCTGCTGATGCTGAAGAGGGAATTCTTTCTTAAATACTTTAACGTCTGTTTAACTGGTATTCTGGCATCATTACCGGACATCGTTCCATGTCAAGTCAGGGTATTATTTTATTTGGTTTAGTATATGTATTAGTGCAGGTCATTGCACCTCCTGTTTATGAATGATACCATAGACTGGGTTTCTTAGCCTACGCGTGGCTAAGACAAATACCAGTGGAGTCTGACGGAGAACGTACAGCCTTAATAGATGTGCTGTTATGCCCTGTTGAATTTTGTTGTTGTATTTATTTTGCTCAGAAAGAGAAAACAACTAATTAGCCAAGAAAGCTCACAGCTGCATAGCATACTCCCCTCTTTCCTATATACACACAGTCTATTGGTATACACAAAACTGGCACTAATGAAACATAAATAGATCCTTTTCCTGTGTGGAAAAGACTTCTAACATTGAATGGGAATGAAAGCAATAGGATTCTTTGGAAATCCTAGTTATTTGGGTTCCCAGTTTAGATTTTGGGCTCTAAAGCCCTTTGTCGTTCCATACATGGTGTGATGTCTCCATGGGTTTGCTTGGGGGTTTTTTGTTTTATGTGTTTGTTTAAACCTGTCAGGAGATGGGATCCTGTTTGTGGATTTCTGTAGCCATGTTATTTGCTGCAAAAATCTAAGCTTGCATTGAAGTTCCTGTTTCTGGGTGGCTAGGGTTGTTAAAACCCTAACCCGAGCCTTCTCAAACCTCAGTCAGAGGTGTCCGATCTGGTATTGGCCTGATGTTAGCGAAATCCTGAAATCATCATTCTGAGATGAATCGGTTGCCTCCGGGTCGTTTCTGGAGGTACTTCATTCTTGTGCCTGTGAATGGCAGTTAAAAGAGCCCACACTGATAACGGTGGCTCCTTGTGCGGGCTGGACCACCACCGGGCTGGCTGAAGACGTGCATTACCCACCCCTCGATGGGAGCCTCCGGCCAGCCCTTCGTCAGGGCTGTGGTGAAGCTGGCTGAGCTCTGCTGCTCTGCAGCCTCCTGAGGAGTGACACAGCCCAGCCTGTGATAGGGGCTGCCGGGCTGAAGAAGTGCTGCGAGTCAGCTGGCTGCCAAATATGAAGTGAATTTTATCTTCTTTCTGAGAGCACTGTACCCTGGGAGCGAAATGACTTTTTTCCACCCAGAAACTCTAGGAGAAACCTTTCTTTGCACAGATGCTTCAACAGGCAGCTGCAGCCCCTCCATGTGCCAAACCTACTTCTCCTCCCTTGGATTTCAGGCTGCATCTCTGGTGTGCTCTGCTTCCAGCAACCACCCCTTCTTCTGGAATCAAAGCTCCTCTTCCTCCCAGCAGCCGTGGAGCCTTCGTCCATGAATCATGACTTTCCACCCCTAAGATCAAAGCTAGGCCCCAGCTTCTTTTGCTGTTATCTCCCCACCATTTTAACTTCTCACCTCAGCTCCTAAAAACAGTGTTGCATGAGAGGCTTGGCAGGCTCCGAGCAGTGACTTTCAGCACCGTGCTATCACCCGTGTGCTCCTCCACGGCACCTGCGCGCCTCTCTTTCTCAAGCTAAAGTAGCCACCCACTTGCAGACCTGGCTGTACACCAGGTCTCAGCCATTGGCAGTCACATCGATTCTGTTCTCTCCTGCTTCTCCGTGAAAAATGCCATCACATCCTCTGTCCTTTCTTCACCTACGGTTACTCTCAAGTTTATTGTTTTGAGAAACTAACAAGCAATGCAATAAAGTCGTGGCATTTATCTCTGTGCCTCCATAGTGTTTCTGGTCAGAGATGCCTCACGTTCCAGGCATAGCAGGATCTTCACCATGGTGCCCTGTGCTCTTCAAGACCTTGAATAAAATTCAAACAGACTTTCTGCATTTTATTTTAAAAGGCGGCAAGGCGTTTTGGCTGCAGATAAGACAGGATGGATTGGCTTACACAGACTGCATGAAATGTGGCAGAATCCTACCCTTCAATACCCTCGCAGTAGAAACAAGCTAATGAATTCCCCATTACTGTTCTCATAGAGCAACTCAGAAGAAAACAGTTTTCTCGTTTAGTGAAACGTGTTTCCCTTCTAATTCTTCTGTGCTTTTTTAACAATTAACTTTCTGTTCAGGCAGTCCCTTGGCATCAATAGGAAACCTCCTATTTGAACACCTTTGCGAAGTTCATGCAGGTGGTTAGGGAAGTGCTAGCCCAAGCTCAGCCGCATCTTTCCTGTTATCTAGCAGAAACCCCTCCTTCAGACTTTCTGCACGCTGTGTGGAATTTCCTCTTCTGTCTGGCTGAATTTTTGGAGAGCCTTAAACATTGGCAGTAGCTCCGCAAAATTTTTCTGGGAAACTTGGTAGAAGTTGGGCTGAAATGGTGAATTATAATGAAAGTAAAGAACATAATATCACGTCATTCCTCGTGAGACTCGGTTTCTGCTGTCGCTTTGCCAGCATTCTGGCTCTGTGTGCATACCTGGGGCTGCTGGACCCCCAGCTCCGCAGAGCTGCTCTCAGTGAGTTCTTAAAGATTTGGGCTCTTGAGGCTTAAACAAAACGCCCTTGTCTTGGAAAGCCTTCTTTTTCCAGGATGTGCACTAGTAGACTGCAGCAGGGAGGTGGAGGGTAGCTTATAGACAATGCTAAATTTTCAAGAGGTCTTTTCTTCCTATAGACAGGCATATCGTATACAGGAATCATTAAACTGCCCCCCAAAAGGTTTGCATTTAGTGGTGACAAATCTGAAGGGTACCAGTGACTAAGTTAGATAAACTTTGAAATGCCTAATTGTTCTGTTTTTCAAACGTGCCCTCACAGTAATGTTCAGTGCTTTAATAACAGTTTCCTTAGAAAGTTCAAAATGTTTTATATGTCACGATGCCAGAAAA